>NW_024060563.1:460000-633119 GCF_016432855.1 Salvelinus namaycush | reverse complement strand
TGGGGTGGTAAGGATTTTGCAACACTACTGTAGTTGGCACAAACTTGTGACTAAGTTAACTTCCTGTTTGCAATACTTGGGGGGAATTCAATGTTATCTTTCAGCCTTCCCAAAACCAAAGACAATCTCTGTACAGGATCTGAATTTATAACCTTTTGCATGAGAACTTTCCTGCAATGTAGGGAATTTAAAACTTGTAGTGTATTTGAGATTAATATAAAAAGGTTTTTGAAGTTTGTAATATAGACTACTTCCTCTAGAATAGTGTCAGAAAATATGGGATTTCCTCAAATGAAATTGTAAATAAGTTTGTAGCCTACGCAGTTACAAAATGGCTGTAGAAACTGTGGCACAGATTTCTCTGTACAATTAGAAGATAAATGTGTTGATTTGAAGGAAAGACGGGCAGACTCTGGTAAGTCTAGGATAATTATTATGAAGTTAGTTCGTCAAACATTCAATAGACAGAGTAGGCTTGAGATAATATCCTTTATGTTGCTGAACAACCTGATGGTCTCTGTAGGAAATGTATTTAAATATCCTTTATATTGATGAACGACCTGATGGTCTCTGTAGGAAATGTTTTTAAATATCCTTTATATTGATAAACAACCTGATGGTCTCCGTAGGAAATGTTTTTAAATATCCTTTATGTTGATGAACAACCTGATGGTCTCTGTAGGAAATGTATTTAAATATCCTTTATATTGATGAACAACCTGATGGTCTCTGTAGGAAATGTTTTTACATATCCTTTATATTGATGAACAATTATAATGTTTAGAAAATATTGCTACATGCTCAGTTATTTAGAATGAAACTGATTTGAAGGTGATGAGTCCTGCTACTGGTAGTCTATGTGAACTCTGTCAGGACCACTTGTGGGTCGCGGCAGGGGTTCAGGTGGGTCGGGGCAGGGGTCCAGGTGGGTGGCAGGATGACAATGCCAACAACAACAAAAATCAGTATAAAATTAAATGACTAAAACTAAATAGAAAGTATGTATAAAAGATCATGGAAAATGTTCAATCAACTAAATAAAAGCTGGACATTTAGACCCCCACTGATTTTGTTATAATGTTTGAGCCTCAGACAACAGGATTAGCCAGGATTATGTCAACAACAACAACAACATAGTTCATCACAACTCAAAAAACACCTCAGTTGGTGGGTCACAAAGCACGTTTGGGAACCCCTGCCTTAACAAACAGTGACAAATATAAAAAACAGTGGTATTATTATTGTTATTATTATTGACACTAAACATGGAGATGAGGTGACAAATATCAGTCACAACTACATGTTCATGTGATGCATTAAATCACCTGACTGTTTGGATGTGTCTGTTAGTAAATGTTTTATTTCTAAGAGATAATTAATAAATAAGAACAATTGACATTCAAGAATTAGTTGTCACTGTGTTAACCACAACCAACATGCTGGATCTCTGTTTAGTTGTCACTGTGTTAACCACAACCAACATGTTGGATCTCTGTTTAGTTGTCATTGTGTTAACCACAACCAACATGTTGGATCTCTGTTTAGTTGTCACTGTGTTAACCACAACCAACATGCTGGATCTCTGTTTAGTTGTCACTGTGTTAACCACAACCAACATGTTGGATCTCTGTTTAGTTGTCACTGTGTTAACCACAACCAACATGCTGGATCTCTGTTTAGTTGTCACTGTGTTAACCACAACCAACATGCTGGATCTCTGTTTAGTTGTCACTGTGTTAACCACAACCAACATGCTGGATCTCTGTTTAGTTGTCACTGTGTTAACCACAACCAACATGCTGGATCTCTGTTTAGTTGTCACTGTGTTAACCACAACCAACATGCTGGATCTCTGTTTAGTTGTCACTGTGTTAACCACAACCAACATGTTGGATCTCTGTTTAGTTGTCACTGTGTTAACCACAACCAACATGCTGGATCTCTGTTTAGTTGTCACTGTGTTAACCACAACCAACATGTTGGATCTCTGTTTAGTTGTCACTGTGTTAACCACAACCAACATGCTGGATCTCTGTTTAGTTGTCACTGTGTTAACCACAACCAACATGTTGGATCTCTGTTTAGTTGTCACTGTGTTAACCACAACCAACATGTTGGATCTCTGTTTAGTTGTCACTGTGTTAACCACAACCAACCCAACATGTTGGATCTCTGTTTAGTTGTCACTGTGTTAACCACAACCAACATGTTGGATCTCTGTTTAGTTGTCACTGTGTTAACCACAACCAACATGTTGGATCTCTGTTTAGTTGTCATTGTGTTAACCACAACCAACATGTTGGATCTCTGTTTAGTTGTCACTGTGTTAACCACAAACAACATGCTGGATCTCTGTTTAGTTGTCACTGTGTTAACCACAACCAACATGTTGGATCTCTGTTTAGTTGTCACTGTGTTAACCACAACCAACATGTTGGATCTCTGTTTAGTTGTCACTGTGTTAACCACAACCAACATGCTGGATCTCTGTTTAGTTGTCACTGTGTTAACCACAACCAACATGCTGGATCTCTGTTTAGTTGTCACTGTGTTAACCACAACCAACATGCTGGATCTCTGTTTAGTTGTCACTGTGTTAACCACAACCAACATGCTGGATCTCTGTTTAGTTGTCACTGTGTTAACCACAACCAACATGTTGGATCTCTGTTTAGTTGTCACTGTGTTAACCACAACCAACATGTTGGATCTCTGTTTAGTTGTCACTGTGTTAACCACAACCAACATGTTGGATCTCTGTTTAGTTGTCACTGTGTTAACCACAACCAACATGTTGGATCTCTGTTTAGTTGTCACTGTGTTAACCACAACCAACATGTTGGATCTCTGTTTAGTTGTCACTGTGTTAACCACAACCAACATGCTGGATCTCTGTTTAGTTGTCACTGTGTTAACCAACATGTTGGATCTCTGTTTAGTTGTCACTGTGTTAACCACAACCAACATGTTGGATCTCTGTTTAGGGGTCAGTGCTCTAAAATGAGTCTCTCTGGGGAGAGAGAGGAGGGGGGTCCTGCCTCTAAAATGAGTCTCTCTGGGGAGAGAGAGGAGGGGGGCCCTGCCTCTAAAATGAGTCTCTCTGGGGGACATGACACCAAAGCTAAGAGGTGAGATAACAATTTTATGAATAATATATTAAGTTTATTTCCAAAATAAATAGCTATCTTAAGATGAATGCACTTACTGTAATTCACTCTGGATAAGAGAATCTGCTAAATCAGGGGTTCTCATTCCGGTGTCTGTGGAGGTACTGCAGGGGTTCTCAGTCCGGGGTCTGTGGAGGTACTGCAGGGGTTCTCAATCCGGGGTCTGTGGAGGTACTGCAGGGGTTCCGCGGCACCCTGACTGTACTCGTTGCAATGTAAAACTCTTAATTATTGACATTTGATAAAATTTTCACATGACACAACCACATTGTCTACTATTATTGCCTAATATAATGGAATGCATATTTTTTTTACCAATTCTGATGGTTGTTACAAGCAGAATTTTGACAATATTACCGTTATATCAACACACTCTTCACACCCGTTTAACAACTCTAAATATCTTTGGCATAGTAGCATCAAGTATCTTACCAAGAATGTTGCCTACAACGTTGCAACAATGTTCATTTACATCTAACACATATTACTCCCTAGATGCCTTCAATTGCCATATTTATAGCCACGCCCAATTTAGGATTATTATTTAACAATGTGATGTTGCGCTCCAAAGGGATAACTTGAAATAACATGATGTAGATAATTAAATAATCAAAAGAAAAACGTGTTTATTATACACTCTTAGAAAATAAGGTTCCTTATAGAACCAAAAAGGCTTCTATCACTTCCTTAATATATGGAACCACTAAAAGTTATAAATATTTTTGGGTTCAGTGAAGAAGAACCTCTAGAGTTCTGATCAACGAAAGGTGAATGTTTTGAGGATGTAAACCCAGAAGCTTTCCAGTGGTCAGATCAATACCTCCCGTTTTTTCCTGTGGCCGGCCCGGGATTCGAACCAGCCACCTTTAGGCCACAGGTCCTACTCCCGATTTAACCTTTAGAAATAAGCATGAGTTAATCTGCCAAAATGAAAACAAAATGCTATGCAGACATACATGGTATCGCTTGTTATACATAATTATTATACATAAATCATTGCCAAAAGCACAAGACATACTGTTGCATGTAGGTCTATATTATTTATAGATTGATCATATAGAAATATAAAACATTATTTTTAACTACTCCAAAGCAATTACATGTGGCTCAGGAGCCACTGACTCACTGCATGATTCTATAGTATTATCAAGACACCTGCTGTTAACTCTTAACTACTTAGGACAGCTCACGAGGTGTCCTAAATATCTGCTGACTAGGTGGGACTAGAGACTTCATGCATAGCTTTAATTTATACCCATAAGTGTAAAATGTCTTTATTCTCAGCACTTATACGACCAATTTTCTACTCTGAGACGCTTTGTGGATATGGGCCCAGATCTCAAAACATTGTTATAAAAAAAACATAGAATGTTTGTTTAACATAATAATAAAAAATGAATATTACTAATGTAACCCACTGTAAAGACTGGGTTTAGTTGATTGTGTTGCACTGCTCATGTCCGCGTCCTGGAACTGTCCGCGTCCCCGTACAGAACTGTCCGCGTCCACGTACAGAACTGTCCGCGTCCCCGTACAGAACTGTCCGCGTCCCCGTACAGAACTGTCCGCGTCCCCGTACAGAACTGCCCGCGTCCACGTACAGAACTGTCCGCGTCCCCGTACAGAACTGCCCGCATCCATGTACAGAACTGTCCGAGTCCCCGTACGATGTGGCGCCAAGCATATTGTCCGGTTACGCTCAGAGTTGGCTGAGATGATCTTGGGGAATAACGACCGAGTTCACTACAGTGTTGAGACACCGAAGTTCAGTGTTCAATTTGCTTTTTGCTTAATGGTCAGGGACAGTATGAGTGTAGCCAGATCCTTTTCACTCTCTATCCTTGTTTCATTTTGTGGTTCACCGGATTCATCATCGAGTCAAAGGACAGACGAACGACCTGTTAGCTAGTCAGTACAGTTAGGTATACTAGCTAGCTAGCTCCTCTACCAGCAGCAGCGGCTTCTCCCTCTCTCGTTGACGGATGCTGGCTACCTCTGTCCGGTTCTCCTCTCTTCACTAGATGGACGGTAACTTTAGTGTTTAACCGGTCTGTGTCCAAGGACCAATCTTTTGAATATTATTTTCAGGGCGCCTCAATAGCAGGTATTGAACCCCGGGTAAATAATCACTAGTCAGAGCCTCAACCTTAGTATACATTCATTATAAAAAAAACATCTTAATATCTGATATTGCGAGTAAAGAACCTCGGAATAGAAAAGACAAGAGTGCGTCTTCCAGCCCACCAATAAATGACATAATTCAACCCTCCCAGTTAGTAAATTTACCTCAACATGCCCCCGGAGAAGGCAGAGTAACGACACCAGCCTTTTAGCGAGGCTGACTACAACGCTCGCGTCGCTAAATGAATTTCGTTATTAAAAATGACACACTGCTCGCACGCGCCAACGAGCGTCTAGAAGTCAGTTCTATTTGTGACGCAGTTCGCTCTGCATCTCCTCATTGGTTTATAGAAGCAGGTACCCACGTGCCATCTCCTCATTGGTTTATAGAAGCAGGTACCCACGTGCCATCTCCTCATTGGTTTATAGAAGCAGGTACCCACGTGCCATCTCCTCATTGGTTTATAGAAGCAGGTACCCACGTGCCATCTCCTCATTTAGCAAAAAAATATAAACATAACTTAACATAAACATAACTTCTTTAAACAATAAAAGCTAATTTACGAACATTTCTGAAAATGGATATATAGCTTTTTGGAATGAAACTCTTCTTCTGTTTCCCCATCTGAGCTCAGAGTAGATGAGAGATGTAATGTTTGTCTCTGTTGTGTTGAAGACCAATCAAGAGGAAGAGACCAGCCTCCCCTGTACCCAGCTGTGTGTCCATGAAGAGTGACAAGTCTATGGAACATCCTATGAAGTTTAGAGAGGGAGACTTTTCTACTGAACAAAGGTAAGAAGAACTCATGGGTCATGGTCAGTGAGTTAAACAACACTGTCTCTAGTAATTTCTCCCATTTTCCCATTTATTTTGATGTTTTCATAATCCATAGGCTAATCCTTTTTGTCCATTTTCATAGTCGTGTGTGTGTGTGTGTGTGTGTGTGTGTGTGTGTGTGTGTGTGTGTGTGTGTGTGTGTGTATGTGTGTGTGTGTGTGTGTGTGTGTGTGTGTGTGTGTGTGTGTGTGTGTGTGTGTGTGTGTACTCCCTGGATGAGAAGATGTAATCTCATGTTTTGTCCACAGAAACCAACAGGAGAGATCAGAGTCAGAGATTCTCAGTGGTCAGTCTTCCCAGAGTCATCAAACAGACCTGGCCTCCATATTCAGTGTATGTGGTCCTGTTATGTACATTTGTTTTTGTTTACCTCAAGCAAAGTTGATCTGTCAATCATTAATTAATGTGTTAATGAGAAACATTTATTCTCTTGCTTAACTTATTTACATTATTTATTTCAGTTGCTTGAAGAGAAAATTATGAAATTTGTGAAGAACGAGCTGAAGATGTTCAAGAGGATTCTTAGTCCAGAACTCCCAGAAGGCTTTGAGAGTCAGAAGCAGGATAAGGAAGTGGTGGATGCTGAAGATGAGAAGCAGGAGAGCAGTGCCAGAGAGGGGGCTCTGAAGATCACACTGCACGTCCTGAGGAAAATTAACCAGAAGGAGCTCGCTGACACACTGGAGAAATGTAAGATCTGTCTGCCTCATGATGAATGCTGTTTTATAAAATTTAAAAGCTGTAGCTAAAGTACAGCTAAAGTAGCTGTGTAACTCAATGATATTGTAGCAGCCTTAACACAACACCTAGTGACCTCATCAAGTAGCAGATTCCAAGAACACAGGATGAGATGTTACTATCCTTTGTGCAAGCACTTCCAAGAGTTCATGAACAGTGAGACTGGTGAAATTTGGGGAGCGCATCGTCAGTAGTGTACCTTTGGTTCCTAGGGTGTTTCGGCCTTTCACACTATACACCCTCCCCAAAGGCGGCCAGCGACAGGGTGATCAATCCTACGCTTGCGTCCCATTCCCAATTAGTCATAGGAGTTGCCTTGTTGTTGATAGCCAACATCCCATGGGACTATGCATGGCAGGGGCGTCTTCCTCCCTGAGTCAAGCATTGTTGACCGCATACCTCCTGGCCCTCTCACTTCGGGGCCCAGCTGGGGTCTTTCCTCTTCATCCAGAGCCATTGACTGCTGCCTTCTGCCGCCTCTGATACAGCTTTGATTGCCGAACGCTGGCTCTGGCCCTTAATTCCCAGGTCTCTAAGCAGTCTGGTTGTAGATGTTGCCACAAAACCTCTGCAGCCCACCTCCACTGGTCGGACTTCTGTGTTCCAGCCATGATGCCGTGCTTCGGCAGCTAGATCGGCATAGCGCAGATGTTTTCGCTCATAAGCCTCATCTACTGAGTCCTCCCAGGGTACTGTGAGCTCAATGATGAAGACCTTCTTGAGCGAACGGGACCAGAGCACCATGTCAGGTCTTAGGGTGGTGGTTGCGATCTCCGGAGGAAACACAAGTTGCCGGCCAATGTCAGCTAGCATTTTCCAGTCGCGGGCCAAGCACAGCTGGTCTCGCTCTAATGGTGTAGAGCCGCTCTTCGGTGGTTTAGCCCCTTCGCGGACAAAGGTCGTCCGTAAGGGGTGTGATGCTGCTGGGGGTGGTAGGGAGTTGGTGGCAGCTCGCTTGTCCTCCAGGGCGGACGCAAGGTTTTTAAGGACTTGGTTGTGACGCCAAGTGTAGCGTCCTTGGGTGAGGCTTGTTTTACACCCTGTGAGAATGTGCCTGAGGTTGGCTGGCATGGAACAGAGGGCACAGTCCGGATCTTCACCATACCATTGGTGAAGATTAACTGGTGTTGGAAGGACGTCATATGTTGCTCTGATGGAAAAGCTCAAACGCCTCGCTTCCATGGCCCACAGATCCTTCCAGCTGATCTTCCTCTTCTCCACACTGTCCCATCGAGTCCACTGTCCCTGTTTGGCAAGAGAGACTGCCTTGGCCCACCTTGCAGCCTCCCCCTGATGGCGTACTTCCTGCACTACCATCTTCCGCCGCTCTGGTGCAGTGGCCTTACTCCAAGCAGCACGGCTAGTTAGCCCAAGGCCTCCTCTCCCTTGCTGAACATGACCCACAATGTCAGCATGTCTGAGGGCTGCTGTTGCCTCCTGGACTGCTTTTCCTGGCCTCCATTTGCGCCCAGTTGCCAAGGTCGGCGCGTTGTTGCTCACCACTGGGTCTCGAGATTCATTCAGTGTCATCTGGAGCCTGGTTTTTGCACACTTGAATTCCTCTGTTAGACTGGTGAGGGGCAGCTTGAGGACACCATCTCCATAGAGGCCTATGGTGGTAAGGCATCGTGGAACTCCGAGCCACTTCTTTAAGTAGCCTGTGACTCCTCTTTCCATCTTCTCCACTGTTGAGATTGGAACCTCATACACCGCTAGGGGCCACAACACCCGGGGTAGGAGACCAAACTGCAGACACCAGGCCTTTAACTTTCCAGGTAGCTGGGTGTTGTCGATGGACTGTAGGCTACTACTGATGTCTTTGCGCAGCTGTTGCACCTGGTCTTTGTCCTTCAGGCTTGCATCATACCACCTTCCAAGGCTTTTAACCGGCTGCTCAGCCACTGTTGGGATTTGGTCATCTCCGATGAAGAATTTCAGGTCAGAGAGTACTCCCATCACAATCGAGATGCTGCGTGACTTGGATGGTTTAATCTTCATACGGGCCCAGCTGATGTTCTCCTCGAGTTTTCTGAGCAGTCTCCTGGTGCATGGGACAGTGGTGGTCAATGTTGTAATGTCGTCCATGTAGGCTCTGAGTGGAGGGAGGCGGAAACCAGAGTCGACTCGCTGTCCACCAGCAACCCATTTTGAGGATTTGATAACCTCCATTGCCATTATGAATGCCAACGGAGAAATGGTACATCCCGCCATTATACCTACATTCAGGCACTGCCATGAGGTGGTGAACTCTGAGGTGGTGAAGCAGAACTGCAGATCCTGGAAGTACGACTTCACCAGGGTTGTGATGCTGTCCGGTATATGGAAAAATCTGAAGGCAGACCACAGGAGTTCATGGGGCACAGAGCCAAATGCATTGGCGAGGTCGAGGAAGACTACATGGAGGTCCCTTTTCTCCACCTTGGCCATTTGGATCTGGTGCCAGATCATGCTGGAATGTTCCAAGCAGCCAGAGAACCCTGATATTCCTGCCTTCTGTACAGATGTATCGACGTACGCATTCCTTTGCAGGTACTCGGCCATCCTCTGGGCAATGACCCTAAAGAAGATTTTACCCTTGACATTCAGTAAGGAGATTGGGCTGATGTTCACTGCATCCTTCTCCTTAGGGATCAGGACCCCGCCTGCCCTACGCCACACTTTGGGTATTATCTTCTTTTGCCAAGCTGTTCTCATAGGCCTCCAGAGGACCCTCAGGACGTCTGGTGCGTTCTTATACACTTTGTACGAGACTCCATTTGGCCCCGGGGCTGATGCTGTTCTTACCCGTCGAACTGTGTTTTCCACCTCTTTCCATGTCGGAGGGCTGGTCTCAATATGATGTTCCGGGGGTTCAATGGGTGGGATATCTGATGGGATGCCAGATGTTCATGTCGCTTTGAGTCAAAGTTTGTTGTTATCAGGTGCTCCTCTAGGTCTTTCTTTGATGTTTTTAGAGCTCCACTTTTTTCCTTCGTGAAGAGACTTTTAAGGAACTTGAAGGGATCTTTATAGAATCGAGTTCTAGTTTGTTCTTTCTTCCTTCTGCGTTTCCGTAGGTTCTCTGCTCTACGGAGGGATGCCAACCGGGTTTTAATGTCAGCCTGAAGTGCCTCTATGCCCTCCTTTTCCACTTCCGAGGCCTTCTTCCACTGTTTCTTAAGCTGTCTCCTTTCTTGAACGAGGCGCTTGATTTCTTGTTGCCTCCTGGAAACTGGTGGGGTTGGAACCTTTCTCCCGCCTTTTGCCTCTTGCACTCCAAAGCTTTCTGCCCCATACTCATAGATGATGTCCCCCATCCTCTCCAACTTCTTCTCCACTGTGCCTCGAAGTTTCTCGAGGGTCAAGGTAAGGTCAGTATTCACTGCTTCCCACAACTTCTTGTCACTGGCGCCAGGACACTTCACATACGGTCTGTGCCCTGGTAGTCTCCTCTCGACTGCAGGTCTGGGAGGCTGGGTGTGTTCCACTCCTGTTGTTGGTTCCACCTCAGTTGTTACTTCGGTGCTTGAGTTTACGTCCTCCATGGCAGTGGTACTGATGCACTGCAAACTATGGTTTGCGTCCAGTTGCTGTGCTTCATTCGACTGATTTTCTGCTTTCGCAGAAAGTGATCAATGCGAGGCGTCTGTCTCTCTTTACCCAAACACCCCTTCTTCCCCTGGTGGATCCTCAACCCATGGTGTGATGTAACTTTCCTCCAACCACAGACACATACCTGCATCTGTTTGTGGCCCCCTGTTGCAGCGGAACTTGTGACAGTTGCTGTGGTGTTCTCTTGTGCTGTGCTCTCATTACTCGTAGTCGTTTCCGGTCCAGTCGTTACCATGTTGTCAGCCGATGAGTCATCTTCCGCCCCCGCTCTCGCAGACTATAGGGGTATTCTCGTATGTTGACTTTCTGTAGCTAAAAGCGGGTGTTTCCAACATACTGCGAAGCATGGGAAACTACAGAAATGGGAAGCTACCCCATGTCCAGCAGGGATGTGTTGTGTTGATTAATTTACAGAGAGAGGGAGACAACATTAATAATACCATCAATAATACCATAATAATAATATAATCAGTCACACCAGTCTGTAATGCATTATGAAAATATTTACACATTTATACAGTCAGTTAAGAGGATACATTATTATAATGTAAAACTTTATAACAGTCCTACAATACTGTAGTCATTAAAACAGACGTAATATTAATATCCTCTGTGTTATTTCTAGATTCAGATGAGCTTGCTGTGATTTGCCAACGTGAACTCAAATCTAATCTAAAGAAGAAGTTTCAATGTGTATTTGAGGGGATCGCTAAACAAGGAAACCCAACACTTCTCAATAAGATCTACACAGAGCTCTACATCACAGAGGGTGGAACAGGAGAGGTCAATAATGAACATGAACTGAGACAGATTGAGACAACAACCAGGAAACAAGCAAGACCAGAGACTGCAATCAAATGTAACGACATCTTCAAACCCTTAACTGGTCAAGACAACCATATCAGAACTGTGCTGACAAAGGGAGTCGCTGGCATTGGAAAAACAGTCTCTGTGCAGAAGTTCATTCTGGACTGGGCTGAAGGAAAAGCAAATCAGGATGTCCAATTTGTATTTTCATTCCCTTTTCGGGAGCTGAATTTGATGAAAGGGTACAAACACACTTTCATTGAGCTTCTCAATCACTTCTCAATGGAAACCAAACAATCAGGAATCTCCATCTACAACAAGTACAAAGTTCTGTTCATCTTTGATGGTCTGGATGAGTGCCGACTGCCCCTAGACTTCAAGAATAACAAGATCTGTTGGGACGTCACAACGTCAACCTCAGTGGATGTTCTGCTGACAAATCTCATCAAGGGAAATCTGCTTCCCTCTGCTCTCCTCTGGATAACTACCCGACCTGCAGCAGCCAATACGATCCCTTCAGTGTGTGTTGACCAGGTAACAGAGGTACGAGGGTTCAATGACCCACAGAAGGAGGAGTACTTCAGGAAGAGATTCAGTGATGAGGACCTGGCCAGCAGAATCATCTCACACATAAAGACATCAAGGAGCCTCCACATCATGTGCCACATTCCAGTCTTCTGTTGGATTTCTGCAACAGTCCTTGAACACATGTTGAAACATAAGAGAGAAGAGATGCCCAAGACTCTGACTGAGATGTACACACACCTTGTGGTGTTTCATACCAAACAGAAGAATGAAAAGTATCTTGGGAATGAAGAGACAGGTCCACACTGGAATAAAGAGAGCATTCTGTCACTGGGAAAACTGGCTTTTCAACAGCTTGTGAATGGCAATCTGATTTTCTATGAAGAAGACCTGAAAGAGGCTGGCATTGATGTCAATGAAGCCTCAGTGTACTCAGGATTGTGCACACAGCTCTTTAAAGAGGAATGTGGGCTGTACCAGGACAAGGTGTACTGCTTTGTTCATCTGAGCATTCAGGAGTTTCTGGCTGCTGTATATGTGTTCCTCTCATTCATCAACAACAATGAGAATCTAATGGACAAACTGCAAACAAACGACGAGCCTGAAGTTACTTTCTACAAGAGTGCTGTGGATAAAGCCTTACAAAGTGAGACAGGAAACCTGGACCTTTTCCTCCGCTTCCTTCTGGGCCTCTCACTGGAGTCCAATCAGAAGCACTTACGAGGTCTAATGACAAAGACAAGAAGCAGCTCACAGAGCCATGAAGAAACAGTCAAGTACATCAAGGAGAAGATCGGGGAGAATCTCTCTCCAGAGAGGAGCATCAATCTGTTCCACTGTCTGAATGAACTGAATGACCATTCTCTAGTGGAGGAGATCCAAAGCTTCCTGAACTCAGGAAGTCTCTCAAAACCCAACCTGTCACCTGCACAGTGGTCAGCTCTGGTCTTTGTGTTGCTGACTTCAGAAAAGGAGCTGGATGTGTTTGACTTGAAGAAATACTCCAGATCAGAGGAAGGTCTTCTGAGGCTGCTGCCAGTGGTCAAAGCCTCCAGAGCTGTTCTGTGAGTAAATAAAAATGACATATAAGAACTAATCATCAGGAAGCATTATCCAGTTTAGAGAAAATAATGTTTTTTTTTTTTTTCACCTTTATTTAACCAGGTAGGCTAGTTGAGAACAAGTTCTCATTTGCAACTGCGACCTGGCCAAGATAAAGCATAGCAGTGTGAACAGACAACACAGAGTTACACATGGAGTAAACAATAAACAAGTCAATAACATGGTAGAAAGAAAGAGAATCTATATACAATGTGTGCAAAAGGCATGAGGTAGGCAATAAATCGAATAATTACAATTTAGCAGATTAACACTGGAGTGATAAATCATCAGATGATCATGTGCAAGAAGAGATACTGGTGTGCAAAAGAGCAGAAAAGTAAATAAATAAAAGCAGTATGGGGGGTGAGGTAGGTAAATTGGGTGGGTAGTTTACAGATGGACTATGTACAGCTGCAGCGATCGGTTAGCTGCTCGGATAGCAGATTTTTAAAGTTGTTGAGGGAGATAAAAGTCTCCAACTTCAGAGATTTTTGCAATTCGTTCCAGTCGCAGGCAGCAGAGAACTGGAAGGAAAGGCGTCCAAATGAGGTTTTAGCTTTAGGGATGATCAGTGAGATACACCTGCTGGAGCGCGTGCTGCGGGTGGGTGTAGCCATCGTGACCAGTGAACTGAGATAAGGCGGCACTTTACCTAGCATAGCCTTGTAGATGACCTGGAGCCAGTGGGTCTGACGACGAACATGTAGCGAGGGCCAGCCGACTAGGGCATACAGGTCGCAGTGGTGGGTCGTATAAGGTGCTTTAGTAACAAAACGAATGGCACTGTGATAAACTGCATCCAGTTTGCTGAGTAGAGTGTTGGAAGCTATTTTGTAGATGACATCGCCGAAGTCGAGGATCGGTAGGATAGTCAGTTTTACTAGGGTAAGTTTGGCGGCGTGAGTGAAGGAGGCTTTGTTGCGGAATAGAAAGCCGATTCTTGATTTGATTTTGGATTGGAGATGTTTGATATGAGTCTGGAAGGAGAGTTTGCAGTCTAGCCAGACACCTAGGTACTTATAGATGTCCACATATTCTAGGTCGGAACCGTCCAGGGTGGTGATGCTAGTCGGGCGTGCGGGTGCAGGCAGCGAACGGTTGAAAAGCATGCATTTGGTTTTACTAGCGTTTAAGAGCAGTTGGAGGCCACGGAAGGAGTGTTGTATGGCATTGAAGCTCGTTTGGAGGTTAGATAGCACAGTGTCCAAGGAAGGGCCGGAAGTATATAGAATGGTGTCGTCTGCGTAGAGGTGGATCAGGGAATCGCCCGCAGCAAGAGCAACATCATTGATGTATACAGAGAAAAGAGTCGGCCCGAGAATTGAACCCTGTGGTACCCCCATAGAGACTGCCAGAGGACCGGACAACATGCCCTCCGATTTGACACACTGAACTCTGTCTGCAAAGTAGTTGGTGAACCAGGCAAGGCAGTCATTAGAAAAACCGAGGCTACTGAGTCTGCCGATAAGAATATGGTGATTGACAGAGTCGAAAGCCTTGGCCAGGTCGATGAAGACGGCTGCACAGTAATGTCTTTTATCGATGGCGGTTATGATATCGTTTAGTACCTTGAGCGTGGCTGAGGTGCACCCGTGACCGGCTCGGAAACCGGATTGCACAGCGGAGAAGGTACGGTGGGATTCGAGATGGTCAGTGATCTGTTTGTTGACTTGGCTTTCGAAGACCTTAGATAGGCAGGGCAGGATGGATATAGGTCTGTAACAGTTTGGGTCCAGGGGGATGACCGCGGCAGCTTTCCAATCCTTGGGGATCTCAGATGATACGAAGGAGAGGTTGAACAGGCTGGTAATAGGGGGTGCGACAATGGCGGCGGACAGTTTCAGAAATAGGGGGTCCAGATTGTCAAGCCCAGCTGATTTGTATGGGTCCAGGTTTTCCAGCTCTTTCAGAACATCTGCTATCTGGATTTGGGTAAAGGAGAAGCTGGGGAGGCTTGGGCGAGTAGCAGCGGGGGGGCGGGGCTGTTGGCCAAGGTTGGAGTCGCCAGGAGGAAGGCATGGCCAGCCATTGAGAAATGCTTGTTGAAGTCTTCGATTATCACGGATTTATCGGTGGTGACCGTGTTACCTAGCCTCAGTGCAGTGGGCAGCTGGGAGGAGGTGCTCTTGTTCTCCATGGACTTTACAGTATCCCAGAACTTTTTGGAGTTAGAGCTACAGGATGCGAATTTCTGCTTGAAAAAGCTGGCCTTTGCTTTCCTGACTGACTGCGTGTATTGGTTCCTGACTTCCCTGAACAGTTGCATATCGCGGGGGCTCTTCGATGCTATTGCAGTTCGCCACAGGATGTTTTTGTGCTGGTCGAGGGCAGTCAGGTCTGGAGTGAACCAAGGGCTATATCTGTTCTTGGTTCTGCATTTTTTGAACGGAGCATGCTTGTCTAATATGGTGAGGAAGTAACATTTAAAGAATGACCAGGCATCCTCAACTGACGGGATGAGGTCAATATCCTTCCAGGGTACCCGGGCCAGGTCGATTAGAAAGGCCTGCTCGCAGAAGTGTTTTAGGGAGCGTTTGACAGTGATGAGGGGTGGTCGTTTGACCGCGGACCCGTGGCGGATACAGGCAATGAGGCAGTGATCGCTGAGATCTTGATTGAAGACAGCAGAGGTGTATTTGGAGGGCAGGTTGGTCAGGATAATGTCTATTAGGGTGCCCATGTTTACGGATTTGGGGTTGTACCTGGTGGGTTCCTTGATGATTTGTGTGAGATTGAGGGCATCAAGCTTGGATTGGTGTTAAGCATATCCCAGTTTAGGTCACCTAACAGAACAAACTCTGAAGCTAGATGGGGAGCGATCAATTCACAGATGGTGTCCAGGGCACAGCTGGGAGCTGAGGGGGGTCGGTAGCAGGCGGCAACAGTGAGAGACTTATTTCTGGAGAGATTAATTTTTAAAATTAGAAGTTCGAACTGTTTGGGCATAGACCTGGAAAGTATGACAGAACTTTGCAGGCTATCTCTGCAGTAGATTGCAACTCCTCCCCCTTTGGCAGTTCTATCTTGACGGAAAGTGTTATAGTTGGGTATGGAAATCTCAGAATTTTTGGTGGCCTTCCTAAGCCAGGATTCGGACACGGCAAGGACATCAGAATTGGCAGAGTGTGCTAAAGCGGTGAGTAAGGCAAACTTAGGGAGGAGGCTTCTGATGTTGACATGCATGAGGCCAAGGCTTTTTCGATCACAGAAGTCAACAAATGAGGGTGACTGGGGACATGCAGGGCCTGGGTTTACCTCCACATCACCCGAGGAACAGAGGAGTAGTAGGATGAGGGTGCGGCTAAAGGCTATCAAAACTGGTCGCCTAGAGCGTTGGGGACAAAGAATAAAAGGAGCAGATTTATGGGTGTGGTAGAATAGATTCTGGGCATAATGTGCAGACAGGGGTATGGAGGGGCGCGGGTACAGCGGAGGCAGGCCCAGGCACTGGGTGATGATAAGAGAGGTTGTATCTCTGGACATGCTGGTCTCAATGGGTGAGGTCACCGCATGTGTGGGGGGTGGGACAAAAGGGGTATCAGAGGTACGGAGAGTGGAACTACAGGGTCCATTGCAAACCAAAACAATGATAATGATAGCTAGCCTGAACAACAGTATGCAAGGCATATTGATATTTGAGAGAGACATACAATAAGGCATAAAGTGATTGCAGGTCTTGATTGGGAGAGCTAGCTAAAACAACAGGTAAGATAACAGCAGCAATAACAGGGTGCTAGTATAACACAGCAACAACAGGTAAAAATGGCGACGACTAGGCAGAGAGGGTCGGATTAACTACACACAGATCCTGAGTTAAAGCACAGAGCCGACAGATAAAACACAAATAAACAGAATGGAGTACCGTGAATTAATGGACAGTCAAGCATGCATCAGCTATGTAGCCAAGTGATCATAGTGTCCAGGGGGCAGCCGTAGATGGAGCAGAGAGGCCTCCACTAAGCTAGCACGCGGCGTATAAAGTTAGTAGCCCGGGGGGTGGTCTGCTCAGACGGAGGGGGTCTGCTCAGACGTGGTCGTGTCGACAGAGAATCCAGAGAATCCAAGCCGAATGGCGAAAGAGAGGTTGTGAATTGTAGAATTGTGTTTGCTAACTGGTGCTAGCTTCGTGGCAGTGGCGCTAACTGCGCTAGCTGGTAGACCTCTTCGGCTAGCCGGCAGATGGGCCTAGCTCGAGGCTAGCTCAAGGCTAACTGGTGCTTGCTTCGGGACAGAGGTGTTAGCCAGTAGTAGCCACTCGGTTGCAACTAGCTAGCTGTGATAATACGGTGTAATTGTCCAGAGCTTGCGTCAGGAATCCGGTGATGTGGTAGAGAAAAAGCAGTCCTATATGCTCTGGGTTGATATCGCGCTTGCAGACTGGCAGGTATTGGCCCGGTATTGAAGCTGGCTGTGTCCGAGTTAAGGGCGAAGACCGCAGCAGTGGCTAACTGACTACTAGCTAGTAGCTAGTTATCTGGCTAGCTTCTGATTGGGGTTACGGTTCTAAAGTATATAAAAAAAATAGCAGGTCCGTACCACATTGGGTGAGGCGGAATGTAGGAATGTATATTCAGTTCCTAGATGGAAAGTGAAATTAAAATAAATACGAAATGTATACGAAATGTATACGAAAAATACGAATACTATTTACACGGGACAAGACAGGACAAAGACACATCCGACTGCTACGCCATCTTGGATTAGAATGACTTAAATGTAAATGTTAAAAAACATATTGAATAAATGCATTGATGTTTACATTAGTATAACAAAATGACCGTACAGTTCTAGAAGACAGAAGATGAATCTGTATGTTGTTTGGGATAATTAACTAAATGCATCTGCCATTGTCCTTCTTCACTACTGGTGTTAAATTAACAGTGTGTTTGTGAAGTCATGATGATCTCTTTGTCAGGCTTTCAGGCTGTGGAGTCACAGGGGAAGGCTGTGCTTCTCTGGTCTCAGCTCTGAGGTCAAACCCCTCACACTTGAGAGAGCTGGACCTGAGTAACAATGACCTGAAGGATTCAGGAGTGAAGCTGCTCTCTGCTGGACTGGGGAATCCCCACTGTAAACTGGAGACTCTGAGGTCAGTATTCCTGTAGTTGGTCAACAAGTGATAACTGTTCACCATATCCACATGTGTTTACCAGACACACATAGTCCACACCATATGTGTTTGGACAGTGAAGCTTACAGTTTTACATTTGGTGTTATGCTCCAGCATTTTGGATTTTAGGTAGACTGTTTCGTATTAGGTGACAGTACAGAATGTCACCTTTTATTTGAGAGGATTCATATATGTTTTACCTTTTAGAAATGAAAGCACTTTATGTATGTACAGTGGCTTGCAAAAGTATTCATCCCCCCTTGGCTTTTTAAAATAGATGTTTTGGGGGTTTGTATCTGTTGATGTACACAACATTCCTACCACTTTAAATATGTTTTCTTGTTAAACAACCGATAAATAATGAGAACAGAGAACTTGTGCATAACTATTCACCCCCCAAAGTCAATACTTTGTAGAACCACCTTTTGTAGCAATTACAGCTGCAAGTCTTTTGGGGTTTGTCTCTATAAGCTTGGCACATTTAGCCACTGGGATGTTTGACTATTTTTCAAGGCAAAACTGCTCCAGCTCCTTCAAGTTGGATGGGCTCCGCTGGTGTACCGCAATCTGTAAGTCATTCCACAGATTCTCAATTGGATTGAGGTCTATGCTTTGACTTGACCATTCCAAGACATTTACATTTTCCCCCTTAAACCACTCGAGTGTTGCTTTAGCAGTCTCAAAATCTCTGGAAGACTGAAACAGGTTTCCCTCAAGAATTTCCCTGTATTTAGCGCCATCCATCATTCCTTCACTTCTGACCAGTTTCCCAGTCCCTGCCGATGAAAAACATCCCCACTGCATGATGCTGCCACCACCATGCTTCACTGTGGGGATGGTATTCTCGGGGTGATGAGAGGTGTTGGGTTTGCGCCAGACATAGCGTTTTCCTTGATGGCCATAAAGCTCAATTTTAGTCTCATCTGACCAGAGTACTTTCTTCCATATGTTTGGGGAGTCTCCCACATGCCTTTTGGCGAACGCCAAACGTGTTTGCTTATTTTTTTCTTTAAAGCAATGTATTTTTTTTCTGGCCACACTTCCGTAAAGCCCAGCTCTGTGGAGTGTACGGCTTAAAGTGGTCCTATGGACAGATACTCCAATCTCCGCTGTGGAGCTTTGCAGCTCCTTCAGGGTTATCTTTGGTCTCTTTGTTTCCTCTCTGATTAATGCCCTCCTTGCCTGGTTCGTGAGTTTTCCCTCTCTTGGCAGGTTTGTTGTGGTGCCATATTCTTTCCATTTTTTAATAATGGATTTAATGGTGCTCCGTGGGATTTTCAAAGTTTCAGATATTTTTTTATAACCCAACCCTGATCTGTACTTCTCCTCAACTTTGTCCCTGACCTGTTTGGAGAGCTCCTTGGTCTTCATGGTGCCACTTGCTTGGTGGTGTCCCTTGCTTAGTGGAGTTGTAGACTCTGTGGCCTTGCAGAACAGGTGTATATACACTGAGATCATGTGACAGATCATGTGACACAGATTGCACACAGGTGGACTTTATTTATCTAATTATGTGACTTCTGAAGGTAATTGGTTGCACCAGATATTATTTAGGGGCTTCATAGCAAAGGGGGTGAATACATATGAACGCACCACTTTCCTGTTTTTATTTAATTTTTTTCTCTTGACCAATTTGGACTATTTTGTGTTTGTCCATTACATGAAATCCAAATATAATCAATTTAAATGACATGTTGTAATGCAACAAAATAGGAAAAACACCAAGGGTGATGAATATCTCTGCAAGGCACCGTAGTCTACCATTTGAAGAAGTCTTCATTATTTGGACATATTCACATATATTGGTAATGGTGAGAGGTTAGCATGTTTTGTTGTAGCCTCTGTTATTGGTAACAGTGAGAGGTTAGTATGTTTTGTTGTAGTCTCTGTTATTGGTAATGGTGAGAGGTTATTATGTTTTGTTGTAGCCTCTGTTATTGGTAATGGTGAGAGGTTAGCATGTTTTGTTGTAGCCTCTGTTAATGGTAATGGTGAGAGGTTAGCATGTTTTGTTGTAGCCTCTGTTAATGGTAATGGTGAGAGGTTAGCATGTTTTGTTGTAGCCTCTGTTATTGGTAATGGTGAGAGGTTAGCATGTTTTGTTGTAGCCTCTGTTATTGGTAATGGTGAGCGGTTAGCATGTTTTGTTGTATCCTCTGTTATAGGTAATGGTTAGAGGTTAGCATGTTTTGTTGTAGCCTCTGTTATTGGTAATGGTGAGAGGTTAGCATGTTTTGTTGTAGCCTCTGTTGTTGGTAATGGTGAGAGGTTAGCATGTTTTGTTGTAGCCTCTGTTATTCAAATCAAATCAAATCAAATCAAATTTTATTAGTCACATACACATGGTTAGCAGATGTTAATGCGAGTGTAGCGAAATGCTTGTGCTTCTAGTTCCGACAATGCAGTAATAACCAACAAGTAATCTAACCTAACAATTCCACAACTACTACCTTATACACACACACAAGTGTAAAGGGATAAAGAATATGTACATAAAGATATATGAATGAGTGGTGGTACAGAACGGCATGGCAAGATGCAGTAGATGGTATAGAGTACGGTATATACATATGAGATGAGTACTGTAGGGTATGTAAACATAAAGTGGCATAGTTTAAAGTGGCTAGTGGTACATGTATTACATAAAGATGGCAAGATGCAGTAGATGATATAGAGTACAGTATATAGATGGGTAATGTAGGGTATGTAAACATTATATTAAGTGGCATTGTTTAAAGTGGCTAGTGGTACATTTTTACATAATTTCCATCAATTCCCATTTTTAAAGTGGCTGGAGTTGAGTCAGTATGTTGGCAGCGGCCGCTAAATGTTAGTGGTGGCTGTTTAACAGTCTGATGGCCTTGAGATAGAAGCTGTTTTTCAGTCTCTCGGTCCCTGCTTTGATGCACCTGTACTGACCTCGCCTTCTGGATGATAGCGGGGTGAACAGGCAGTGGCTTGGGTGGTTGTTGTCCTTGATGATCTTTATGGCCTTCCTGTGACATCGGGTGGTGTAGGTGTCCTGGAGGGCAGGTAGTTTGCCCCCGGTGGTGCGTTCTGCAGACCTCACTACCCTCTGGAGAGCCTTACGGTTGTGGGCGGAGCAGTTGCCGTACCAGGCGGTGATACAGCCCGACAGGATGCTCTCGATTGTGCATCTGTAGAAGTTTGTGAGTGCTTTTGGTGACAAGCCGAATTTCTTCAGCCTCCTGAGGTTGAAGAGGCGCTGCTGCGCCTTCTTCACAACGCTGTCTGTGTGGGTGGACCAATTCAGTTTGTCCGTGATGTGTACACCGAGGAACTTAAAACTTTCCACCTTCTCCACTACTGACCCGTCGATGTGGATAGGGGGGTGCTCCCTCTGCTGTTTCCTGAAGTCCACAATCATCTCCTTTGTTTTGTTGACGTTGAGTGTGAGGTTATTTTCCTGACACCACACTCCGAGGGCCCTCACCTCCTCCCTGTAGGCCGTCTCGTCGTTGTTGGTAATCAAGCCTACCACTGTAGTGTCATCCGCAAACTTGATGATTGAGTTGGAGGCGTGCATGGCCACGCAGTCGTGGGTGAACAGGGAGTACAGGAGAGGGCTCAGAACGCACCCTTGTGGGGCCCCAGTGTTGAGGATCAGCGGGGTGGAGATGTTGTTACCTACCCTCACCACCTGGGGGCGGCCCGTCAGGAAGTCCAGGACCCAGTTGCACAGGGCGGGGTCGAGACCCAGGGTCTCGAGCTTGATGACGAGTTTGGAGGGTACTATGGTGTTAAATGCTGAGCTGTAATCGATGAACAGCATTCTCACATGGGTATTCCTCTTGTCCAGATGGGTTAGGGCAGTGTGCAGTGTGGTTGCGATTGCGTCGTCTGTGGACCTATTGGGTCGGTAAGCAAATTGGAGTGGGTCTAGGGTGTCCGGTAGGGTGGAGGTGATATGGTCCTTGACTAGTCTCTCAAAGCACTTCATGATGACGGAAGTGAGTGCTACGGGGCGGTAGTCGTTTAGCTCAGTTACCTTAGCTTTCTTGGGAACAGGAACAATGGTGGCCCTCTTGAAGCATGTGGGAACAGCAGACTGGGATAAGGATTGATTGAATATGTCCGTAAACACACCAGCCAGCTGGTCTGCGCATGCTCTGAGGACGCGGCTGGGAATGCCGTCTGGGCCTGCAGCCTTGCGAGGGTTAACACGTTTAAATGTTTTACTCACCTCGGCTGCAGTGAAGGAGAGCCCGCAGGTTTTGGTAGGGGGCCGTGTCAGTGGCACTGTATTGTCCTCAAAGCGGGCAAAAAAGTTGTTTAGCCTGTCTGGGAGCAAGACATCCTGGTCCGCGACGGGGCTGGTTTTCTTTTTGTAATCCGTGATTGACTGTAGACCCTGCCACATACCTCTTGTGTCTGAGCTGTTGAATTGCGACTCGATTTTGTCTCTGTACTGGGACTTAGCCTGTTTGATTGCCTTGCGGAGAGAATAGCTACACTGTTTGTATTCGGTCATGCTTCCGGTCACCTTGCCCTGGTTAAAAGCAGTGGTTCGCGCTTTCAGTTTCACGCGAATGCTGCCGTCAATCCACGGTTTCTGGTTTGGGAATGTTTTAATCGTTGCTGTGGGTACGACATCGTCAATGCACTTCCTAATGAACTCGCTCACCGAATCAGCATATTCGTCAATATTGTTGTTGGACGCAATGCGGAACATATTCCAATCCGCGTGATCGAAGCAGTCTTGAAGCGTGGATTCAGATTGGTCGGACCAGCGTTGAACAGACCTGAGCGCGGGAGCTTGTTGTTTTAGTTTCTGTTTGTAGGCTGGAATCAACAAAATGGAGTCGTGGTCAGCTTTTCCGAAAGGGGGGCGGGGGAGGGCCTTATATGCGTCGCGGAAATTAGTATAACAATGATCTAGGGTTTTTCCAGCCCTGGTAGCACAATCGATATGCTGATAGAATTTAGGGAGTTTTGTTTTTAGATTAGCCTTGTTAAAATCCCCAGCTACGATGAATGCAGCCTCAGGGTGTGTGGTTTCCAGTTTACAAAGAGTCAGATAAAGTTCGTTCAGGGCCATCGATGTGTCTGCTTGGGGGGGAATATATACGGCTGTGATTATGATTGAAGAGAATTCCCTTGGTAGATAATGCGGTCGACATTTGATTGTGAGGAGTTCTAGATCAGGTGAACAGAATGACTTGAGTTCCTGTGTGTTGTTATGATGATCACACCACGTCTCGTTAATCATAAGGCATACCCCCCCGCCCCTCTTCTTACCAGAAAGATGTTTGTTTCTGTCGGCGCGATGCATGAAGAAACCAGCTGGCTGCACCGACTCCGTTAGCGTCTCTTGAGTTAGCCATGTTTCCGTGAAGCAGAGCACGTTGCAATCCCTGATGTCTCTCTGGAATGCTACCCGTGCTCGGATTTCATCAACCTTATTGTCAAGAGACTGGACATTGGCGAGTAGTATGCTAGGGAGTGGAGCGCGATGTGCCCGTCTCCGAAGCCTGACCACGAGACCGCCTCGTTTGCCCCTTTTACGGCGTCGCACAGGGTCGCCGGCTGGGATCAGATCCATTGTATTGGGTGGAAGGCAAAACACTGGATCCGTTTCGGGAAAGTCATATTCCTGGTAGGAACGATGATGAGTTGACGTTAATCGTATATTCAGTAGTTCCTCCCGACTGTATGTAATGAAACCTAAGATTACCTGGGGTACCGATGTAAGAAATAACACATAAAAAAACAAAATACTGCATATTTTCCAAGGAACGCGAAGCGAGGCGGCCATCTCTTTTCGGCGCCGGAAGTTGTTATTGGTAATGGTGAGAGGTTAGCATGTTTTGTTGTAGCCTCTGTTGTTGGTAATGGTGAGAGGTTAGCATGTTTTGTTGTAGCCTCTGTTATTGGTAATGGTGAGAGGTTAGCATGTTTTGTTGTAGTCTCTGTTATTAGTAATGGTGAGAGGTTAGCATGTTTTGTTGTAATCTCTGTTATTGGTAATGGTGAGAGGTTAGCATGTTTTGTTGTAGCCTCTGTTATTGGTAATGGTGAGAGGTTAGCATGTTTTGTTGTAGGCTCTGTTATTGGTAATGGTGAGAGGTTAGTATGTTTTGTTGTAGCCTCTGTTATTGGTAATGGTGAGAGGTTAGCATGTTTTGTTGTATCCTCTGTTATTGGTAATGGTGAGAGGTTAGCATGTTTTGTTGTAGCCTCTGTTATTGGTAATGGTGAGAGGTTAGCATGTTTTGTTGTAGCCTCTAACTTTCTCACTCATTGTATTTTTAATTTTTTTTAATTTTACCTTTATTTAACCAGGTAAGCTAGTTGAGAACAAATTCTCATTTGCAACAGCGACCTGGCCAAGATAAAGCAAAGCAATTCGATACATACAACAGCACAGAGTTACACATGGAATAAACAAAACATAGTCAATAATACAGTAGAACAAAAGAAAACAAAAAGTCTTTATACAGTGAGTGCAAATGAGGTAAGATAAGGGAGTTAAGGCAATAAATAGGCCATGGTGGCGAAGTAATTACATTATAGCAATTAAACACTGGAATGGCAGATGTACAGAAGATGAATGTGCAAGATAAATAAATAAATACAGTATGGTGAGGAGGTAGATAGATGGGCTATTTACAGATGGGCTATGTACAGCTGCAGTAATCTATGAGCTGCTCTGACAGCTGGTGCTTAAAGCTAGTGAGGGAGTTATGAGTCTCCAGCTTCAGAGATTTTTGCAGTTTGTTCCAGTTATTGGCAGCAGAGAACTGGAAGGAGAGGCGGCCAAATGAGGAATTGGCTTTGGGGGTGACCAGAAATACCTGCTGGAGCGCATGCTACAAGTGGGTGCTGCTATGGTGACCAGTGAGCTGAGATAAGGCGGGGCTTTACCTAGCAGAGACTTGTAGATGACCTGGAGCCAGATGGTTTGGCGACGAGTATGAAGCGATGGCCAGCCAACGAGAGCGTACAGGTCGCAGTGGTGGGTAGTATATGGGGCTTTGGTGACAAAACGGATGGCACTGTGATAAACTGCATCCAATTTGTTGAGTAGAGGCTATTTTATAGATGACATCGCCGAAGTCGAGGATCGGTAGGATGGTCAGTTTTACGAGGGTATGTTTGGTTGCATGAGTGAAGGATGCTTTGTTGCGAAATAGGAAGCCGATTCTAGATTTAATTTTGGATTGGAGATGCTTAATTTGAGTCTGGAAGGAGAGTTAACAGTCTAACCAAAAACCTAGGTATTTGTAGTTGTCCACATATTCTAAATCAGAGCCGTCCAGAGTAGTGATGCTGGACGGTCGGGCGGGTGCGGGCAGTGATCAGTTGGCCAGAAGTATACAGAATGGTGTCGTCTGCGTAGAGGTGGATCAGAGAATCACCAGCAGCGAGAGCGACATCATTGATGTATACAGAGAAAAGAGTCGGCCCGAGAATTGAACCTGTGGCACTGCCAGAGGTCCAGACAACAGGCACTCCGATTTGACACACTGAACTCTATCAGAGAAGTAGTTGGTGAACCAGGCGAGGCAATCATTTGAAAAACCAAGGCGTTTGAGTCTGCCAATAAGAATGTGGTGATTGACAGAGTCGAAAGCCTTGGCCAGGTCGATGAATACGGCTGCACAGTAATGTCTCTTATTGATGGCGGTTATGATATCGTTTAGGACCTTGAGCGTGGCTGAGGTGCACCCATGACCAGCTCTGAAACCAGATTGCATAGCGAAAAAGGTACGGTGAGATTCAAAGCGGTCGGTAATCTGTTTATTAACTTGGCTTTCGAAGACCTTAGAAAGGCAGGGCAGGATAGTAATAGGTCTGTAGCAATTTGGGTCTAGAGTGTCTCCCTCTTTGAAGACGGGGCTTTCCAATCTTTGGGAATCTCAGACGTTACGAAAGAGAGGTTGAACAGGCTAGTAATTGTGGTTGCAACAATTTCAGCAGATCATTTTAGAAAGAGAGGGTCCAGATTGTCTAGCCCGGCTGATTTGTAGGGGTCCAGGTTTTGCAGTTCTTTAAAAACATCAGCTATCTGGATTTGGGTGAAGGAGAAATGGGGGAGGCTTGGGCGAGTTGCTGTGGGGAGTGCATGGCTGTTGACCGGGGTAGGGTTAGCCAGGTGGAAAGCATGGCCAGCCGTAGAAAAATGATTGTTGAAATTCTCAATTATAGTGGATTTATCGTGGTGACAGTGTTTCCTAGCCTCAGTGCAGTGGGCAGCTGGGAGGAGGTGCTCTTATTCTCCATGGACTTTACAATGTCCCAGAACTTTTTTGAGTTTGTGCTACAGGATGCAAATTTCTGTTTAAAAAAGCTAGCCTTAGCTTTCCTAACTGCCTGTGTATATTTGTTCCTGACTTCCCTGAAAAGTTGCATATCACGGGGGCTATTCGATGCTAATGCAGAATGCCACAGGATGTTTTTGTGCTGGTCAAGGTTAGTCAAGTCTGGAGAGAACCAAGGGCTATATCTGTTCCTGGTTCAATTTCTTGAATGGGGCATGCTTATTTAAGATGGTGAGGAAGTAACTTTTAAAGAATGACCAGGCATCCTCTACTGACGGGATGAGGTCAATATCCTTCCAGGATACCCGGGCCAGGTCGATTAGGAAGGCCTGCTCGCTGAAGTGTTTTAGGGAGCATTTGATAGTGATGATGGGTGTTCGTTTGACCGCAGACCCGTTACGGATGCAGGCAATGAGGCAGTGATCGCTGAGATCTTGGTTGAAAACAGCAGAGGTGTATTTGGAGGGCAAGTTGGTTAGGATGATATCGTTGAGGGTGCCCGTGTTTACGGATTTGGGGTTGTACCTGGTGGGTTCATTGAAAATTTGTGAGAGATTGAGGGCATCAAGCTTAGATTGTAGGATGGCTCGGGTGTTAAGCATGTTCCAGTTTAGGTCACCTAGCAGCACTAGCTCTGAAGATAGATGGGGGGCAATCAGTTCACATATGGTGTCCAGGGCACAGCTGGGGGCAGAGGGTGGTCTATAGCAAGCGGCGACGATGAGAGACTTGTTTCTGGAAAGGTGGATTTTTAAAAGTAGAAGCTGGAATTGTTTGGGTACAGACCTGGATAGTAGGACAGAACTCTGCAGGCTGTCTCTACAGTAGATTGCAACTCCACCCCATTTGGCAGTTCTATCTTTAATCAGATTCAGATCTGTTCAAACCAACTCTTAGTGTCCTGATTCAGATCTGTTTAAACCATCTCTTAGTTTCCTGATTCAGATCTGTTCAAACCATCTCTTAGTTTCCTGATTCAGATCTGTTTAAACCAACTCTTAGTTTCCTGATTCAGATCTGTTTAAACCAACTCTTAGTTTCCTGATTCAGATCTGTTCAAACCAACTCTTAGTTTCCTGATTCAGATCTGTTCAAACCAACTCTTAGTTTCCTGATTCAGATCTGTTTAAACCAACTCTTAGTGTCCTGATTCAGATCTGTTTAAACCAACTCTTAGTTTCCTGATTCAGATCTGTTTAAACCAACTCTTAGTTTCCTGATTCAGATCTGTTCAAACCAACTCTTAGTTTCCTGATTCAGATCTGTTTAAACCAACTCTTAGTTTCCTGATTCAGATCTGTTTAAACCAACTCTTAGTATCCTGATTCAGATCTGTTCTCACCAACTCTTAGTTTCCTGATTCAGATCTGTTCAAACCAACTCTTAGTTTCCTGATTCAGATCTGTTTAAACCAACTCTTAGTTTCCTGATTCAGATCTGTTTAAACCAACTCTTAGTATCCTGATTCAGATCTGTTTAAACCAACTCTTAGTTTCCTGATTCAGATCTGTTTAAACCAACTCTTAGTTTCCTGATTCAGATCTGTTTAAACCAACTCTTAGTATCCTGATTCAGATCTGTTCTAAACCAACTCTTAGTATCCTGATTCAGATCTGTTTAAACCAACTCTTAGTTTCCTGATTCAGATCTGTTTAAACCAACTCTTAGTTTCCTGATTCAGATCTGTTTAAACCAACTCTTAGTGTTATTATTCATTATTTATTTATGATTTGTATTAATCAAGGCATAATCAGGATTAATTTAGTATTGTTTAGAAACGTGTTATCTACTCCCTTAGACAGAAAATTACTCCAGTCATCATCCACAGTTCAGTTACTATTGGTCAAAACACAACCCAAAACACAACCAAAACAAACTGCAAATGCAACCAATGAGTTTGGAACCAAATACTACACTTTTGACTACTTTAATACACTATAAGTGAATTGGTCAGAATACTTATGACTTCTTCAAATTATCAAAGTATGGGGGGACTAGATACATAAAGTGCTTTATTTTCTAAATGGTGAAACAGATATGTATTAAAATACCCTCAAATAAAAGGTGACATTATATACTGTCACCTCATATGAAACATTTGATCTGAAATCCAAAATGTTGGAGTATAGAGCCACATTTAAAATGTTAGCTTCACTGTCAAAATAGATATGGTGTGGACTGTATACTCAATACAATCTAAATCTGATACCTCACTGTTTGTCTTTTGACTGATACTGCTTTTTAAACTGGTCTGGTCATTCTACTCAAATATTTGTACTATACATTTTTCTCTCTGCAAGCAACACTTTGATATTTTGTCATTTCTAATAATGATACATTGATTTATGAATAGATAAGACAGGTTTCAAGACACTGATGTATCTGAATATGTTAAAAAATATACTGCCACTATTTTCACCACCAAAGAATAACAGTGTGATTTTAATATGATTTGACTCTTTGTCAGGCTGTTAGGCTGTCTAGTCACAGAGGAAGGCTGTGCTTCTCTGGTCTCACCTCTGAGGTCAAACCCAACACATTATTTGTGCACAGGTTACAGTGTAAGCAGGGAAAGCTGAGCGTAACATTTTAATACAACCTGTCTGTCATTGTATTTCTTCTGTGTTGGCAGATTCACTGGCTGTAAACTCACAGACACATCCTGTAAAGTGTTGGCCTCAGCTCTGAGGTCAAACCCCTCACACCTGAGAGAGCTGGACCTGAGTAACAATGACCTGAAGGATTCAGGAGTGAAGCTGCTCTCTGCTGTACTGGGGAATCCCCACTGTAAACTGGAGACTCTGAGGTCAGTATTCCTGTAGTTGGTCAACAAGTGATAACTGTTCACCAGATCCACATGTGTTTACCAGACACACATAGTCCACAACATATGTGTTTGGACAGTGAAGCTTACAGTTTTAAATGTGGTGCTATGCTCCAGCATTTTGGATTTGAGATATAATGTTTCATATTCTTTTTCACCATTTATTTGAGGTTAATGGTGAGAGGTTAGCATGTTTTGTTGTAGCCTCTGTTATTGGTAATGGTGAGAGGTTAGTATGTTTTGTTGTAGTCTCTGTTATTGGTAATGGTGAGAGGTTAATATGTTTTGTTGTAGTCTCTGTTATTGGTAATGGTGAGAGGTTAGTATGTTTTGTTGTAGTCTCTGTTATTGGTAATGGTGAAAGGTTAATATATTTTGTTGTAGTCTCTGTTATTGGTAATGGTGAGAGGTTAGCATGTTTTGTTGTAGTCTCTGTTATTGGTAATGGTGAGAGGTTAGTATGTTTTGTTGTAGCCTCTGTTATTGCTAATGGCGAGAGGTTAGTATGTTTTGTTGTAGCCTCTGTTATTGGTAATGGTGAGAGGTTAGCATGTTTTGTTGTATCCTCTGTTATTGGTAATGGTGAGAGGTTAGCATGTTTTGTTGTAGCCTCTGTTATTGGTAATGGTGAGAGGTTAGCATGTTTTGTTGTAGCCTCTGTTATTGGTAATGGTGAGAGGTTAGCATGTTTTGTTGTATTCTCTGTTATTGGTAATGGTGAGAGGTTAGCATGTTTTGTTGTAGCCTCTGTTATTGGTAATGGTGAGAGGTTAGCATGTTTTGTTGTTGTCTCTGTTATTGGTAATGGTGAGAGGTTAGCATGTTTTGTTGTAGTCTCTGTTATTGGTAATGGTGAGAGGTTAGTATGTTTTGTTGTAGCCTCTGTTATTGGTAATGGTGAGAGGTTAGTATGTTTTGTTGTAGCCTCTGTTATTGGTAATGGTGAGAGGTTAGCATGTTTTGTTGTATCCTCTGTTATTGGTAATGGTGAGAGGTTAGCATGTTTTGTTGTAGCCTCTGTTATTGGTAATGGTGAGAGGTTAGCATGTTTTGTTGTATCCTCTGTTATTGGTAATGGTGAGAGGTTAGCATGTTTTGTTGTAGTCTCTGTTATTGGTAATGGTGAGGGGTTAGCATGTTTTGTTGTGGCCTCTGTTATTGATAATGGTGAGAGGTTAGCATGTTTTGTTGTAGCCTCTGTTATTGGTAATGGTGTGAGGTTAGCATGTTTTGTTGTATCCTCTGTTATTGGTAATGGTGAGAGGTTAGCATGTTTTGTTGTAGTCTCTGTTATTGGTAATGGTGAGGGGTTAGCATGTTTTGTTGTGGCCTCTGTTATTGATAATGGTGAGAGGTTAGCATGTTTTGTTGTAGCCTCTGTTATTGGTAATGGTGTGAGGTTAGCATGTTTTGTTGTATCCTCTGTTATTGTTAATGGTGAGAGGTTAGCATGTTTTGTTGTATCCTCTGTTATTGGTAATGGTGAGAGGTTAGCATGTTTTGTTGTAGCCTCTGTTATTGGTAATGGTGAGAGGTTAGCATGTTTTGTTGTAGCCTCTGTAACTCTCTCACTCATTATTATTCATGATTCATTCATGATCTTTCTCGATCACAGGCTTGATGTAGTCATTGTGTTCATATACATAAAGTGCTTTTATTTTTCTAAATGGTTAAACAGATTTGTATTAAAATACCCTCAAATAAATGTGACATTATATACTGTCACCTCATATGAAACATTTGATCTCAAATCTAAAATGTTGGAGAATAGAGCCACATTTAAAATGTTAGCTTCACTGTCAAAATAGATATGGTGTGGACTGTATACTCAATACAATCTAAATCTGATACCTCACTGTCTGTCTTTTGACTGATACTGCTTTTTAAACTGGTCTGGTCAGTCTACTCAAATATTCGTACTATACATTTTTCTCTCTACAAGCAATGCTTTGATAATTTGTCATTTATAATAATGATCCTTCCATTCATGAATAGTCATGGTTTCAGAACACTGATTTATCGGAATATGTTAACAAAAATACTGCCACTATTTTCACCACCAAAGAATATCAGTGTGATTTTAATATGATTTGACTCTTTGCAGGCTGTCAGGCTGTCTAGTCACAGAGGAAGGCTGTGCTTCTCTGGTCTCAGCTCTGAGGTCAAACCCCTCACACCTGAGAGAGCTGGACCTGAGCTACAATCACCCAGGAGACTCAGGAGTCAGACTGCTCTCTGCTGGACTGGAGGATCCACACTGCAGACTGGAGAAACTCAAGTATGTAGAGGGTTTATGTCAATGTTCATATCAGACATGTTTGAGTAATCAGAATAGTTCAGACAAACATTATTACAGCCACTTGGACAAAGTTATATGCTGACTGTGTGTGTGAGAGTCTAGTGTGTGTGTCCAGTGTATGTGTCCAGTGTGTATGTGTGTGTCCAGTGTGTATGTGTGTGTCCAGTGTGTATGTGTGTGTGTCCAGTGTGTGTGTGTGTCCAGTGTGTATGTGTGTGTCCAGTGTGTATGTGTGTGTCGTGTGTGTGTGTGTGTGTGTATGTGTCCAGAGTGAAACACACACTGGACTCTCACACACACAAGACACACACACACACTGGACACACACACACACACTGGACACACACACATACACACTGGACACACACACTAGACTCACACACACACACACACACACACACACACACACACACACTGGACACACAGACAAACATTCTTACCAACACTTGACCGTGTGTGTGTGTGTGTGTGTGTGTGTGTGTGTGTGTGTGTGTGTGTGTGTGTGTGTGTGTGAGTTCAGGTGTATCCCTCAATGACTGTCTGTTCTTCTGCTTACCGCTACAGTGTGGAACATGGTGGAGAGAACACAATGAAACCTGGGCTTAGAAAATGTGAGTGTTGACTGCTGTGAAGAATATGACTAAGAATAAGTCTTAATTCAAGTTAAGTCAAAGTCAAAGACCACCATCATTACTTACTTGGTCATATTAAATATCAGCTGTAGTTCTACAGAAGCAGAAATCAGGGACACCAACGTTTACAAAGAGTTGCTTTGACAATATGTGTGTGTGTGTGTGTGTGTGTGTGTGTGTGTGTGTGTTTGTGTGTGTAATTAAGGTGAATAAGTGTGTTTTATATTACCATACAGTATAACATATGATCATTCAACAAGTCTCAAGTTACCTTAACTTCTCCTTTTGATACCTAGAAACATCTACATTAAATGAATTAGTGAAAAGTGAGTTAACATTCTAATGTGAATGATGATGATTTCTAATATTGTGTCTGGTTTCATCCATCAGATGTCTGTGATCTCACACTGGACCTAAACACAGTAAACAGACGCCTCTCTCTGTCTGAGGAGAACAGAAAGGTGACATGTAGGAGAGAGGAGCAGCCGTATCCTGATCACCCAGAGAGATTTAATAAGGACTGTAGACAGGTGCTGTGTAGACAGGGTCTGACTGGGCGCTGTTACTGGGAGGTAGAGTGGACTGGGTACAGGGTTGATATAGGAGTGACATATAAAGGAATCAACAGGAGAGGACGGGGTGATGACTGTTGTCTTGGGTGTAATGGCAAGTCCTGGAGTCTGTTCTGCTATAACAACAGTTGCATTGCCAGGCACAATAAGAATTCCACTATCATAGATGTCCCCTCCAACAGCCCCCACAGAGTAGGAGTGTATCTGGACTGGCCAGCCGGCACTCTGTCCTTCTATAGAGCCTCCTCTGACACACTGACCCACCTGATCACAATCACCTCCACATTCACTGAGCCCCTCTATCCAGGGTTTAGGGTTCATGATGACTCCTCAGTGTCCCTGTAAATAATAACCTGACACACACACACACACACACATACAGACACACATTAGACACACACACTCAAACAGACACACACACAAACACTGGACACACACACACACACACACTGGACACAGACACAGACACACACACACTGGACCCACTGGACACACACACACACACACACTGGACACACACTCACTGGACACACAAACACTCAAACGGACAAACACACTAGATGCACACACACAAACACTGGACACACACACACACACACTTTAAACACACACTGGACACACACACACAGTGTGATTTTATGATGTATTTTACTGTTTGTGTTTGTACCACAGGAGGTTGGTGGACCTTATTTTGGGAGGACAGGCTTGTAATGGCTGGAGGGGAATAAGTGGAATGGTATCAAACACGTGGTTTCCATGTGTTCCATTTCATTCACTCTGTTCCAGACATTATTATGAGCCGTCCTCCCCTCAGCAGCCTCCTCTGGTATGTACTGTCCTATATGTGAGAGAGCTCCAACAAGGAATTACAATGGATGTATTACTTTTAATACCTGCAAATGGCAAATAAACTACTTGACCTCCTTATGAATGTCTGCAGCCGACTAGGCTGTTGGCGTCTGACAAGAGGTGAAAATATTACAGGAATATTCTGCAAATGTTGATGAAGACGTCACTCAATCCACCCAAAACAACATGCAGTCTTTCCACAAGACTCCCATGAAGTTATAGTGTGACGTTATGAGTTGACGTTAAAGTAACATTCTCAGAACATACTGCACTTGTTTTATACTGTTTTAGATGGATCCTCTGTTTATCATCTTGTTTTAGATGTATCCTCTGTTTATCATCTTGTTTTATACTGTTTTAGATGGATCCTCTGTTTATCATCTTGTTTTATACTGTTTTAGATGGATCCTCTGTTTATCATCTTGTTTTATACTGTTTTAGATGGATCCTCTGTTTATCATCTTGTTTTATACTGTTTTAGATGGATCCTCTGTTTATCATCTTGTTTTATACTGTTTTAGATGGATCCTCTGTTTATCATCTTGTTTTATACTGTTTTAGATGGATCCTCTGTTTATCATCTTGTTTTATACTGTTTTATATGTATCCTCTGTTTATCATCTTGTTTTATACTGTTTTAGATGGATCCTCTGTTTATCATCTTGTTTTATACTGTTTTAGATGGATCCTCTGTTTATCATCTTGTTTTATACTGTTTTAGATGGATCCTCTGTTTATCATCTTGTTTTATACTGTTTTAGATGGATCCTCTGTTTATCATCTTGTTTTATACTGTTTTAGATGGATCCTCTGTTTAAACATTTAAACTCTTACAACAAATTAACACATTGGTATTTTAATAGTGTTATTTTATGTCTTTCATGTTGAAAAACAAATTGTACCATTATATATGGACATACGCTCCATAGTTGTACAAGGATATATTGTACTTTTCAAAATAAAACATACTTGAAACAAGAAAAAGCATGTTAATTGTGAAAACAATTTCGTTATTGATTTTACATTGCCTCTTCCAGTCATAGGTTGATGTTTGTCATGAATATTGACCTGGAGGCAGAACTGTGAAATTTCCTCCAGATATGCCAGCTGCAAAGTCAGAATTGGCTGTATCGTTTGTGACATTTGTGGGAAATGATTTTTGTTGGTCTTCATTTAAAGGAAGGAAGCAGTGTGGTTAGGGTTAAGGTGTCAGGCTGAGGGTAACTGGTGGAATCAGGCGCAGGAGAGCAGAGATCAGTGTACAAGGTATTTATTCCACGAAGAGCACCAGTATAAAAAAAATTCTAGAAGGCCGGTGAAGTTGACCGCTCGAACAAGGAGAGGGACCGACTTCGGCAGAAGTCGTGACATAAGGTTAGGATTAAAATCAGATGTTATTACTTTGTGCCTGTTCCAGCTAGTGACCACTTTACTGAACTGCCTCCAGGGCAAGATTCATGACAATAAATACCAACCTGACTCCCAGTCATCCCCTCCTTATCTTTACAAGGCTGCAGAACATGCAAGCTAGTGATGTGGGGGTTCTCTCATTACCCTCAGTCCCCAGGTGGGTAGATGGCAGGTTGTATAAAGAGAAGCTAGTGATGTGGGGGTTCTCTCATAACCCTCAGTCCCCAGGTGGGTAGATGGCAGGTTGTATAAAGAGAAGCTAGTGATGTGGGGGTTCTCTCATAACCCTCAGTCCCCAGGTGGGTAGATGGCAGGTTGTATAAAGAGAAGCTAGTGATGTGGGGGTTCTCTCATAACCCTCAGTCCCCAGGTGGGTAGATGGCAGGTTGTATAAAGAGAAAACAATAGGCTATATAACAAAATCCATAAATGTATAATTATTGTGCCATTTACACTAAGTGTACAAAACATTAAGAACACCTGCTCTTTCCATGACAGACTGACCAGGTGAATCCAGGTGAAAGCTATGATACCTTATTGATGTCACTTGCAGATGAAGGGGACGGGACAGGTTATAGAAGGATTTTTAAGCCTGGAGACAATTGAGACATGGATTGTGTCTGTGTGCTAGAGGGGGATTGAGCAACACAACATTTTTAAGTACATTTGAACGGGGTATGGTAGTAGGTGCCATGTACACCGGTTTGTGTCAAGAACTGCAACGCTGCTGGGGTTTTCACGCTCATGTTCCACCACCCAAAGGACATCCAGCCAACTGGACACATTGGAGTGTTGGAGTCAACATGGACCAGCATCCCTGTGGAACGCGTTCAACACCTGTAGAATCCATTCTGTTCTGAGGACAAAAGGGGGGAACTCAATATTAGGAAGGCGTCCTTAATATCTAGTGCACTCAGTGTATAACCTATAGACTACACTGCTCAGTTAGAGTAATATCTAGTCCACTCAGTGTATAACCTGTAGACTACACTGCTCAGTTAGAGTAATATCTAGTCCACTCAGTGTATAACCTATAGACTACACTGCTCAGTTAGAGTAATATCTAGTCCACTCAGTGTATAACCTATAGACTACACTGCTCAGTTAGAGTAATATCTAGTCCACTCAGTGTATAACCTGTAGGCTACACTGCTCAGTTAGAGTAATATCTAGTCCACTCAGTGTATAACCTATAGACTACACTGCTCAGTTAGAGTAATATCTAGTCCACTCAGTGTATAACCTGTTTGGGCTGCAAGCCCGAAATCGGAACGACAATGACAACAGCTGCAGGGCGCGAAATTCAAAATCTATTTTTTTAAAATATTTAACTTTCACACATTAACAAGTCCAATACAGCATTTGAAAGATAAACATCTTGTCAATCCAGCCAACATGTCCGATTTTTTAAATGTTTTACAGAGAAAACACCACATATATTTATGTTAGCTCACCACCAAATACAAAAGTGGACAGACACGTATGGATATGATTATGATGTATGAATTATGATTCAAGTAGCATGCACAAGCCAACCGAAATAAACTAAAACCAACCTAAAGAGCCCAGAAAAAACTACCTCAGATGACAGTCATATAACATGTTACACAATAAATCTATATTTTGTTCATAAAAAGTGCATATTTTAGCTATAAATCAGTTTTACATTGATGCTACCATAAATGCTAACACATAGCTAGAGTCTGAATCCAGACGGGAGTAGCCAGAGAAAATACATACACCAACGTCGGCTACTAATTACACCTCATAAAACATTTCAGAAAAACATATGGTGGATAGCTAATGAAAGACAGATATCGTGTGAATAAAGCCAACATTTCCGATTTTTGAAGTGTTTTACAGCGAAAACACAATATATCGTTATATTAGCTAACAACATAAGCTAGCATAAGACAGCACTAGCATTGGTCAAGCGCTAGCCTAGCACAGTTAGCCCAGTTAGCACAGCACAGCTCGACAGATATATGAAAAAGCATCCCAAATTGGGTCTTATCTTTGTTGATATTCCATCAGAATGTTGTAACGGGGTCCAATGTCCAGTAGAGTCTTTAGTTGGGTTCCAGAACGAATTATTTCCCTCTTTGGTTAGCAAGCACAATAGCATTGCGGCGCTACTCTGCCGTTCTTCAAAATATTCTTCCGTCGTATCACATCTAAAGTCCAGAATAAATTGCAATAATATAATTAAAGTATATTGAAAAAACATACTTTAGGATGATTTTGTGACATGTATCAAATAATATCGTAGTCAGACATCATATTCACCGTTATCTACCTTCTTCCTGAAGCCGAGACCAAATTCTGCTTCGCGCCCGGAATTTTTTTTTAACTGCGCAGGTCTCACAAGAAGGTGTGTTATTCAGTCCATGGACGAGATATTCGACTCCTTTCAATTCTCACTTCCGCATTACAGCCTGACGAATGCGTGTGACGTGTTTCTATGGTCCCAAGTCAAAAGGCCTTTTATAGAGAAGGTCTTAAAGAGACACATCGCATTTTGGAAATCTCAATTCGGCTGGGAAAATGGCTGTAAAAATATTTCTGTTCGACTTAGAGAAACAATTCAAACCTTTTTAGAAACTATAGACTGTTATCTATCCAACAGTAGTAAATATATGCATATTGTAAAATAAAAAGTTTCTTAGGAGGCCGTTTGAAAATGTGCACATATTTTCCAGTTTTTTCAATATTCAGCTTGCAGCCCAAACAGGATAACCTGTAGGCTACACTGCTCAGTTACAGTAATATCTAGTCCACTCAGTGTATAACCTGTAGGCTACACTGCTCAGTTAGAGTAATATCTAGTCCACTCAGTGTATAACCTATAGACTACACTGCTCAGTTAGAGTAATATCTAGTCCACTCAGTGTATAACCTGTAGACTACACTGCTCAGTTAGAGTAATATCTAGTCCACTCAGTGTATAACCTGTAGACTACACTGCTCAGTTAGAGTAATATCTAGTCCACTCAGTGTATAACCTGTAGGCTACACTGCTCAGTTAAAGTAATATCTAGTCCACTCAGTGTATAACCTGTAGACTACACTGCTCAGTTAGAGTAATATCTAGTCCACTCAGTGTATAACCTGTAGACTACACTGCCTAGTTAGAGTAATATCTAGTCCACTCAGTGTATAACCTGTAGACTACACTGCTCAGTTAGAGTAATATCTAGTCCACTCAGTGTATAACCTGTAGGCTACACTGCTCAGTTAGAGTAATATCTAGTCCACTCAGTGTATAACCTGTAGACTACACTGCTCAGTTAGAGTAATATCTAGTCCACTCAGTGTCTAACCTGTAGACTACACTGCTCAGTTAGAGTAATATCTAGTCCACTCAGTGTCTAACCTGTAGACTACACTGCTCAGTTAGAGTAATATCTAGTCCACTCAGTGTATAACCTGTAGACTACACTGCTCAGTTAGAGTAATATCTAGTCCACTCAGTGTATAACCTATAGACTACACTGCTCAGTTAGAGTAATATCTAGTCCACTCAGTGTATAACCTGTAGGCTACACTGCTCAGTTAGAGTAATATCTAGTCCACTCAGTGTATATCCTATAGACTACACTGCTCAGTTAGAGTAATATCTAGTCCACTCAGTGTATAACCTGTAGACTACACTGCTCAGTTAGAGTCCGTCTGTTAAGGTGCCTCTTTATCAGCATCATAAAAGCTGCTCGTATTTCAACCACATGAAATATGCATCCAAGTCAAACTGAAATCTGATCAGAAACATGTTGGGCCTTTTACAATGAAGATTGGCCACTAGATTATTACCAGTTAATATTAATAACTAAAACTTCACCTCATTTTAACATTCTGTCATAAAGAGCACATTCAAATTAATAACTAAAATGTAAAAAAGTTTTTCCTACTTCAAAAGGTAAAAAAAAAAAAGTACTATAATAAGTGCCTATTAAGTGACACAATTTGTGGAAATAGGAAGACAACAGTGAATAATGTTGGTACGGTGTGTTATCCTATTTTTGGAACGTTAAATGTTGAGGGATTCAGGCAGGATCAGGTGCAGAAGTTATTATTTTATTTAAAGATGACAATGGTGATCTAGATATTCAAATGACAATATTTACAAAATACTGTAAATTGACTTGCCTAGTTAAATAAAGTTTAAATAAAAGATATATACAAACTCCACAACTAACAGGTCAATGAAAAGACAGTACTTTGGAGGAAGCAAACCTGTCTATTCCATTAGACTCTTGGGGTTTATCAGACTCAGGTTCTCCTCACCATGACATCAATAGTAAATGACATGCAACATCGGCCTGTATCACATCTAACAACTAAACAGAAATGTGCTTCTATTAACCCCAAAACAGCAATAAAACATTCCATTATAAACAAAGGGCAGGAATACAATGACATCAATTAAAACAGAATGGACATGTTAAAAACAACACACCCTCAGCCTTCTTCATCTATTCCTCCATCAATATCACCATCGTTGTTGTAGTCATCACCCTCAGCCTCATTCATCTATTCCTCATCAATATCACCATCGTTGTTGTAGTCATCACCCTCAGCCTCATTCATCTATTCCTCCATCAATATCACCATCGTTGTTGTAGTCATCACCCTCAGCCTCATTCATCTATTCCTCCATCAATATCACCATCGTTGTTGTAGTCATCATCCTCAGCCTCATTCATCTATTCCTCCATCAATATCACCATCGTTGTTGTAGTCATCACCCTCAGCCTCATTCATCTATTCCTCCATCAATATCACCATCGTTGTTGTAGTCATCACCCTCAGCCTCATTCATCTATTCCTCCATCAATATCACCATCGTTGTTGTAGTCATCACCCTCAGCCTCATTCATCTATTCCTCATCAATATCACCATCGTTGTTGTAGTCATCACCCTCAGCCTCATTAATCTATTCCTCCATCAATATCACCATCGTTGTTGTAGTCATCACCCTCAGCCTCATTAATCTATTCCTCCATCAATATCACCATCGTTGTTGTAGTCATCACCCTCAGCCTCATTCATCTATTCCTCCATCAATATCACCATCGTTGTTGTAGTCATCACCCTCAGCCTCATTCATCTATTCCTCCATCAATATCACCATCGTTGTTGTAGTCATCACCCTCAGCCTCATTAATCTATTCCTCCATCAATATCACCATCGTTGTTGTCGTCATCACCCTCAGCCTCATTCATCTATTCCTCCATCAATATCACCATCGTTGTTGTAGAGATCACCCTCAGCCTCATTAATCTATTCCTCCATCAATATCACCATCGTTGTTGTAGTCATCACCCTCAGCCTCATTAATCTATTCCTCCATCAATATCACCATCGTTGTTGTAGTCATCACCCTCAGCCTCATTAATCTACTTCTCCATCAATATCACCATCGTTGTTGTAGTCATCACCCTCAGCCTCATTAATCTACTTCTCCATCAATATCACCATCGTTGTTGTAGTCATCACCCTCAGACTCATTAATCTATTCCTCATCAATATCACCATCGTTGTTGTAGTCATCACCCTCAGCCTCATTCATCTATTCCTCCATCAATATCACCATCGTTGTTGTAGTCATCACCCTCAGCCTCATTCATCTATTCCTCCATCAATATCACCATCGTTGTTGTAGTCATCACCCTCAGCCTCATTAATCTATTACTCCATCAATATCACCATCGTTGTTGTAGTCATCACCCTCAGCCTCATTAATCTATTCCTCATCAATATCACCATCGTTGTTGTAGTCATCACCCTCAGCCTTCTTCATCTATTCCTCCATCAATATCACCATCGCTGTTGTAGTCATCACCCTCAGCCTTCTTCATCTATTCCTCATCAATATCACCATCGCTGTTGTAGTCATCACCCTCAGCCTTCTTCATCTATTCCTCCATCAATATCACCATCGTTGTTGTAGTCATCACCCTCAGCCTTCTTCATCTATTCCTCATCAATATCACCATCGTTGTTGTAGTCATCACCCTCAGCCTCATTAATCTATTCCTCCATCAATATCACCATCGTTGTTGTAGTCATCACCCTCAGCCTTCTTCATCTATTCCTCCATCAATATCACCATCGTTGTTGTAGTCATCACCCTCAGCCTTCTTCATCTATTCCTCTATCAATATCACCATCGCTGTTGTAGTCATCACCCTCAGTCTTCTTCATCTATTCCTCCATCAATATCACCATCGCTGTTGTAGTCATCACCCTCAGCCTTCTTCATCTATTCCTCATCAATATCACCATCGCTGTTGTAGTCATCACCCTCAGCCTCATTCATCTATTCCTCCATCAATAACACCATTGTTGTTGTAGTCATCACCCTCAGCCTCATTAATCTATTCCTCCATCAATATCACCATCGTTGTTGTAGTCATCACCCTCAGCCTCATTAATCTGTTACTCCATCAATATCACCATCGTTGTTGTAGTCATCACCCTCAGCCTCATTAATCTATTCCTCCATCAATATCACCATCGTTGTTGTAGTCATCACCCTCAGCCTCATTAATCTATTCCTCCATCAATATCACCATCGTTGTTGTAGTCATCACCATCAGCCTCATTAATCTATTCCTCCATCAATATCACCATCGTTGTTGTAGTCATCACCCTCAGCCTCATTAATCTATTCCTCCATCAATATCACCATCGTTGTTGTAGTCATCACCCTCAGCCTCATTAATCTATTCCTCATCAATATCACCATCGTTGTTGTAGTCATCACCCTCAGCCTCATTCATCTATTCCTCCATCAATATCACCATCGTTGTTGTAGTCATCACCCTCAGCCTTCTTCATCTATTCCTCATCAATATCACCATCGTTGTTGTAGTCATCACCCTCAGCCTCATTAATCTATTCCTCCATCAATATCACCATCGTTGTTGTAGTCATCACCCTCAGCCTCATTCATCTATTCCTCCATCAATATCACCATCGTTGTTGTAGTCATCACCCTCAGCCTCATTAATCTATTCCTCATCAATATCACCATCGTTGTTGTAGTCATCACCCTCAGCCTCATTAATCTATTCCTCCATCAATATCACCATCGTCGTTGTAGTCATCACCCTCAGCCTCATTAATCTATTCCTCATCAATATCACCATCGTTGTTGTAGTCATCACCCTCAGCCTCATTAATCTATTCCTCCATCAATATCACCATCGTCGTTGTAGTCATCACCCTCAGCCTCATTCATCTATTCCTCCATCAATATCACCATCGTTGTTGTAGTCATCACCCTCAGCCTCATTAATCTATTCCTCCATCAATATCACCATCGTTGTTGTCGTCATCACCCTCAGCCTCATTCATCTATTCCTCCATCAATATCACCATCGTTGTTGTAGTCATCACCCTCAGCCTCATTAATCTATTCCTCCATCAACATCACCATCGTTGTTGTAGTCATCACCCTCAGCCTCATTAATCTATTCCTCATCAATATCACCATCGTTGTTGTAGTCATCACCCTCAGCCTCATTCATCTATTCCTCCATCAATATCACCATCGTTGTTGTAGTCATCACCCTCAGCCTTCTTCATCTATTCCTCATCAATATCACCATCGTTGTTGTAGTCATCACCCTCAGCCTCATTAATCTATTCCTCCATCAATATCACCATCGTTGTTGTAGTCATCACCCTCAGCCTCATTCATCTATTCCTCCATCAATATCACCATCGTTGTTGTAGTCATCACCCTCAGCCTCATTCATCTGTTACTCCATCAATATCACCATCGTTGTTGTAGTCATCACCCTCAGCCTCATTCATCTATTCCTCCATCAATATCACCATCGTTGTTGTAGTCATCACCTTCAGTCTCATTCATCTATTCCTCCATCAATATCACCATCGTTGTTGTAGTCATCACCTTCAGTCTCATTCATCTATTCCTCCATCAATATCACCATCGTTGCTGTAGTCATCACCCTCAGCCTTCTTCATCTATTCCTCATCAATATCACCATCGTTGTTGTAGTCATCACCCTCAGCCTCATTAATCTATTCCTCCATCAATATCACCATCGTTGTTGTAGTCATCACCCTCAGCCTCATTCATCTATTCCTCCATCAATATCACCATCGTTGTTGTAGTCATCACCCTCAGCCTCATTCATCTATTCCTCCATCAATATCACCATCGTTGTTGTAGTCATCACCCTCAGCCTCATTCATCTATTCCTCCATCAATATCACCATCGTTGTTGTAGTCAATACCCTCAGCCTCATTCATCTATTCCTCATCAATATCACCATCGTTGTTCAGTCAGGAGGTCAATACGATGGGACGGCCTCATATCTTTTTCCCATGGTGCATCAGTCAGGAGGTCAATACGATGGGACGGCGTCATATCTTTTTCCCACGGTGGAGAAGTGCATCAGTCAGGAGGTCAATACGATGGGACGGCCTCATATCTTTTTCCCATGGTGCATCAGTCAGGAGGTCAATACGATGGGACGGCCTCATATCTTTTTCCCATGGTGGAGAAGTGCATCAGTCAGGAGGTCAATACGATGGGACGGCCTCATTTCTTTGGTGACCTTCCCAAAGCGCCTCAGATATGACCAGAGCCTCTCCATCTGCTCCCCATCTGCCAGTCCAGCACCTGCCACATATCGGGTGTTGAATTTCATCTTGAAATATAAAATCATGTCATACCATGGTAAAAGGGTTATTAGGTTAAACCTTATAAAATGATAATAAATACTTACTGACAATATTAATGATCCTGTTCAAGTACCTGACATGGCAGGTCATGTCCATCAGCATGGAAAACTGGAACAACCAATTTGGTCCCATGATTCAATTCAGGAAGGTTTCTCTATAAAGTTATGGACAAAATGTCCATGTTAAAACTATTTTTGGAGGAAACTGCTTTTCAAATGTTAAAGTCAATGAGATCGTGAATAAAAAAGGTTAATTACTTTCACATGTGGCTGCATCTGGCATCAATGTCCTCCATGAAGATGAGATTGATGATCTGGCCTCTCATCCCCTCCTTCATCTCTCAGCAGGTTCACTGCATCTGGCATCAATGTCCTCCATGAAGATGAGATTGATGTTCTGGCCTCTCATTCCCTCCTTCATCTCTCAGCAGGTTCACTGGATCTGGCATCAATGTCCTCCATGAAGATGAGATTGATGTTCTGGCCTCTCATCCCCTCCTCCATCTCTCAGCAGGTTCACTGCATCTGGCATCAATGTCCTCCATGAAGATGAGATTGATGTTCTGGCCTCTCATCCCCTCCTTCATCTCTCAGCAGGTTCACTGTATCTGGCATCAATGTCCTCCATGAAGATGAGAGTGATGATCCTAGATCATAATGAATCAGATTACATGGAGAAGGGAACCTGATCCTAGATCATAATGAATCAGATTACATGGAGAGGGGGACCTGATCCTAGATCATAATGAATCAGATTACATGGAGAGGGGGGGACCTGATCCTAGGTCAGCACTCCTCTTCTGGGGCACTGCTTGTATGAACTGAACACATAGTTGTAAAGTCTAGTTACAGCAGGTGTTTACTGCCATCTAGTGGAAGATACCAATAAAACACTTTATTATCAGGGTGGGGAGACGGCTGAGCTGAAACAGAAAGTAAAGTTGTTCTTTTGTTCAGGATCCATTTTGAGACGACAGAGCAGAAAACACTACATGGAGACTATTGAAAAATAAAGTAAGTATTTCTGAACAATAATCTATTCTAAAGGACAGAGTAAGAGAATGAATACCTGTAATGAGATATTACTAGTTAGTAGAACTGCAGCTGGAGCTGAGTTGCTGACAGACAGCAGTTTTCAAAGTGTAAACTAATCAGTAGCCCTGCATGTTATAAGGTAGACTATTTAGATTGTCATTATGGAGACACCTATTTTACAACCCTTTTTCCATAAAACGTATTAACGCTCTAGAACTGTTGCGCATCAAGAAGGTGACAAAGCACAGGAAAACTACTTTAGGCGCTCTTGAGCGCGTTAGATAAATTCACTCCGAGGTGGTTTAAACTGCGTTCTAATGTCGACTTTACTGATGGAAAACCATATCATGCGGAGGGTTTTATGCATGCTCAGTTCTTGTGTCTTGTTTTTACTCAGGCTCAGTTCTTGTGACTTGTTTTTACTCAGGCTCAGTTATTGTGACTTGTTTTTACTCATGCTCAGTTCTTGTGTCTTGTTTTTACTCAGGCTCAGTTCTTGTGACTTGTTTTTACTCAGGCTCAGTTATTGTGACTTGTTTTTACTCATGCTCAGTTCTTGTGTCTTGTTTTTACTCAGGCTCAGTTCTTGTGACTTGTTTTTACTCAGGCTCAGTTATTGTGACTTGTTTTTACTCATGCTCAGTTCTTGTGACTTGTTTTTACTCATGCTCAGTTCTTGTGACTTGTTTTTACTCATGCTCAGTTCTTGTGACTTGTTTTTACTCATGCTCAGTTCTTGTGACTTGTTTTTACGCATGCTCAGTTCTTGTGACTTGTTTTTACGCATGCTCAGTTCTTGTGACTTGTTTTTACGCATGCTCAGTTCTTGGGTCTCTGGAGTGGAAATTTGAAATGAAAGTTCTGGAACTCCATCATGTGCTTCTGTTATGAGAAAAACTCCACAATGAAACTGACTTTAGATGTAGAGAATGAAACATCTGTTGGCCATCAAGTAGCCTATTCATCTTTATGCCTACCTAGACTACTGTAGCCTACAATTTTATACTATAAATATGTTGAAATGACTGGAGTCATTTTGTGCCACTTGTGTAGCCAACCTGGAGCTGGCAGCTGACCCCATCCTCAGTATTCTATTGCAGCAGGCTACTGGGCAACAGAAGCACTTCTTACCTCAAAATCACCTTGCTTTTCATGTTAAATAAATTAATCTGTCAATTCTAACTAAGCAAGCTGATAAATCATCTTGCCCAGGCTACTGTAGTCTATCTGAAATAAGATGTAGACCTATCAGGGGCTAGTTTACTACTGTAGTGTATCTGAAATGAGATGTAGACCTATCAGGGGCTAGTTTACTACTGTAGTCTATCTGAAATAAGATGTAGACCTATCAGGGGCTAGTTTACTACTGTAGTCTATCTGAATTAAGATGTAGACCTATCAGGGGCTAGTTTACTACTGTAGTCTATCTGGAATAAGATGTAGACCTAACAGGGGCTAGTTTACTACTGTAGTCTATCTGAAATAAGATGTAGACCTATCAGGGGCTAGTTTACTACTGTAGTCTATCTGAAATAAGATGTAGACCTATCAGGGGCTAGTTTACTACTGTAGTCTATCTGAAATAAGATGTAGACCTATCAGGGGCTAGTTTACTACTGTAGTCTATCTGAAATAAGATGTAGACCTAACAGGGGCTAGTTTACTACTGTAGTCTATCTGGAATAAGATGTAGACCTATCAGGGGCTAGTTTACTACTGTAGTCTATCAGGGGCTAGTTTACTACTGCAGTCTATCTGAAATAAGATGTAGACCTATCAGGGGCTATGAAACTGACATTAAATGTGGAGAATAAAACATCTGTTGGCATCAAGTAGCCTATTTAAATGTATGCCTACCTAGACTTCTGGTAGTCTGGTAAAGATGGTGGAGGAGCTTTTCAATTATATGGTTTTATGTTTATCTCAGGGTTTCTCAATCCTTTTGTTCTTACCAGCACTTACACACCTGATTCAACTAATCATCAAATATTTTAAGACAGTTTAATATTTGAGGCATACAAGTGAACATACAAAAACAGACATTATTTAGAAACCAAATATTTGTGTTTAGTGAGTCCACCAGATCAGAGGCAGTAGGGATGACCAGGGATGTTCTCTTGATAAGTGTGTGAATTGGACCATTTTCCTGTCCTGCTAAGCATTCAAAACGTAACGAGTACTTTTGGGTGTCAGGGAAAATGTACGGAGTAAAAATTACATCATTTTCTTTATGACTGTAGTGAAGTAAAGGTAAAAGTTGTTAAAAATATAAATAGTAAAGTAAAGGACAGATTCCCCCAAAAACTACTGAAGTAGTACTTTAAAGTATTTTACTGAAGTACTTTACACCACTGCATTAGAAGACAGATAAATGTGTTGATTTGAAGGAAAGACGGGCAGATTCTGGTAGGTAGGCTACGAACTATTATAAAGTTAGGTCGTCGTCAGACATTCAACAGTCACAGTAGGTTTGAGCTACAGTATGATCACTAATCATGCCGACCAACCTGATGGTCTCTGTTGGAAATGTTGTGAAAAGTATCTGGCCTCGGCTATAAATATCTGGCATTACTCATCTCATATGTATATACTGTATTCTATACTATTCTACTGTATGTTAGTCTATGCATTACTCATCTCATATATGTATATACTGTATTCTATACTATTCTACTGTATCTTAGTCTATGTATTACTCATCTCATATGTATATACTGTATTCTATACTATTCTACTGTATCTTAGTCTATGCCGCTCAGACATTGTGACCAATAACATTTGATTTGATTTGATTTAGATTAGGCTATATACACTACATGACCAAAAGTATGTGGACACCTGCTAGTCGAACATCTCATTCCAAAATCATAGGCATTCATATGGAGTTGGTCCCCCCTTTGCTGCTATAACAGCCTCCACTCTTCTATGAAGGCTTTCCACTAGATATTGGAACATTGCTGCGGAGACTTGCTTCCATTCAGCCACAAGAGCATTAGTGATGTTGGGTGATTAGGCCTGGCTCGCAGTCGGCGTTCAATTTCATCCCAAAGGTGTTCGATTGGTTGAGGTCAGGGCTCTGCAGGCCAGTCAAGTTCATCCACACCGATCTCGACAAGCCATTTCTGTATGGACCTCACTTTGTGCATGGGGACAATGTCATGCTGAAACAGGAAATGGCCTTCTCCAAACTGTTGCCACAAAGGTGGAAGCACAGAATCGTCTAGAATGTAATTTTATACTGTAGCGTTAAGATTTCTCTTCACTAGAACTAAGGGGCCCGAACCATGAAAAACAGCCACGGACCATTATTCATCCTCCACCAAACCTTACAGTTGGCACTATGCATTCGGGCACATAGCGTTTTCCTGGCATCCGCCAAACCCAGATTCGTCCGTCGGACTGCCAGATGGTGAAGAGTGATTCATAACTCCAACGAACACATTTCCACTGCTCCAGAGTCCAATGAGCTTTACACCACTCAAGCCGATGCTTGGCATTGCGCATGGTGATTTTGTGTGCGTCTGCTCGGCCATGGAAACCCATTTCATGAAGCTCCTGAAGAACAGTTATTTTGCTGTTTGGAACTCGGTAGTGAGTGTTGCAACCGAGGACAGCGCTTCCGCACTCACTCGGTTGGCCCGTTCTCTGAGCTTGAGTGGCCTACCACTTCACGGTTGAGACGTTGTTGCTCCTAGAGGTTTCACAATAACAGCACTCACATTTGACCGGGGCAGCTCCAGCAGGGCAGGAATTTGACGAACTGACTTGTTGGAAAGGTGGCATCCAATGATGGTGCCACGTTGAAAGTCACTGAGCTCTTCAAAACGGGTCATTCTACTGCCAATGTTTGTCTATAGAGATTGCATGGCTGTCTGCTCGATTTTATACACCTGTTAGCAATGGGTGTGGCTGAAATAGCTGAATCCACTAATTTGAAGGGGTGTCCACATACTTTTGTATATATATTGTAGAGGCTCTGTCCTGCTACTGGTAGGACTATAACATTATGTGAACTGACCTGAACAGGTTAAGACTGGTTGTCTATGATATGTAGGTTATATACAGTACATTCTCTGTCCTGCTACTGGTAGGACTATAACATTATGTGAACTGACCTGAACAGGTTTAGACTGGTCATCTATGATATGTAGGCTATAGCCGAGGTATAGACCTCGATCTGCATATCACTAACAAACTGCTACTATACATTATAACCTAGCCTACTTTACATAATATAACATCTACATATCACTAACCCACTACTATACATTATAACCTAGTCTACTTTACATAATATAACATCTACATATCACTAACAACCCACTACTATACATTATAACCTAGTCTACTTTACATAATATAACATCTACATATCACTAACAACCCACTACTATACATTATGACCTAGTCTACTTTACATAATATAACATCTACATATCACTAACAACCCACTACTATACATTATAACCTAGTCTACTTTACATAATATAACATCTACATATCACTAACAACCCACTATTATACATTATAACCTAGCCTACTTTACATAATATAAAATCTCTTACTTGATGCAAAAAACCTTTCTGAATGGATCAAAGATTTCCCCCTCAGATCAATCATGTCCGTTTTAGCCCTTCTGTCTACATTAGACCAAAAGGATACATTCTAATGACAAGTATCTCACATAAGCATATTATGCAGATAAAACTAATTCTGATTCATCCGCCACAGAAGGCTGTGTTGCCCAACAAAGATCTTCCTGTCCTCGGAAGAATGTCTCTGGTGGTAAACTGGATACGTTGTAGTATCATCGCTGTGTGTTAGACTGGATACGTCGTCCGTCCTTTCCTAGCCCACGTTTACCGTGGCTGCGGGTAACTCAATTGGCTTGGAGGTATCACTTCTGAAGTGAATAAGAGTTCAAAGTTCATACCAAGTTGCAATACTTTTAAGCTCGTGCCTATTTCTGTTATGTTATTATCTGAGCCCTTTTAACGTGGGACCGTCGTCCTCACGTCCTCGGAACAGAAAGTTATATTTTGGTAAAGGGGCTTATATGCTGAGGGGAGAGAGAGGCGTGTTTCATAGATTACACCCAATGTCTGTTCACTTGGGCGGGCCAATGAGTTAAACATAGTTCACTCATGACCCAATCCAATTCTCTCATTTGGAAGCTAAAATTACATTTAATCTTTTCACAAATAATTTCATATTTAAACACTTAAATTGCACAACAATTCGGTAGTGAATCTGATAACTAGAATGTGTAGACTTTCCAAGATACAGTTTATGTCGTCCTATCATCAGTAGTAATGTCTCAGACAACAACTGATCTGACATCATATTCTCTAAATTCCAACACATATTTTCAGCTGTTTGGATTACCGAAATATGGTTCCTTTCCCCATCTTTTGATGTTACCAGACTCTCTATGTTAACAAAGGGATTTTAAAGAGTCAACTCTATAGAGTTGAGAGAGTGAAACGGGGGGGAAGGTATTTATGGTGGTCATAAACCTCCCCCAACAGTTACCATGGAGATTAAATGTCACAACTACATGTTCATGTGATTGCATTAAATCACCTGACTGTTTCGATATGTCTGTTAGTAAATGTTTTATTTATCAAAGAGATAATGAATAAATGAGAACAATTGACATTCAAGAATTAGTTGTAAATGTGTTAACCACAATCAACATGCTGGATCTCTGTTTAGGGGTCAGCGCTCTAAAATGAGTCTCTCTGGGAAGAGAGAGGAGAGGGGCCCTGCCTCTAAAAGGAATCTCTCTGGGAAGAGAGAGGAGAGGGGCCCTGCCTCTAAATGGAATCTCTCTCGGGAACATGACACCAAAGCTAAGAGGTGAGATTTTATGAAGAATTTATTAACTTTATGTTAAGATGAATGCACTTACTGTAAATCGCTCTGGATAAGAGCATCTTAAAAAACCTGTCTAAGCATTTTGCTTTTTTTTATTTGTTATTTTATTATATATGATATTTATTATTGCAAGACAGAACACTTGATAAACAAGACACATGCTTTATTTTTCAAATGTGTTTTGAACTGGGTGACCTCTATGTGAAAGTCCAGCATTTGGCGTGGGATAGGTGGGGCAGGTTTGAGATCTAAGGTATTAATTAATGAGAAAAATCTCCGAAATGAACGAGGTTATTACACTTTATTCTCAGCTGCCCCACGAATGTCTGTACGTGAATTAATACCTTTTAATTTCTAAATATTTCCACTAGATGGCAGCATAAGACCACGAAGTATCAGTTAAAAGCAGCAATATGATTGACATAAAATAGCATGCAACCACAGACTATATGTCCCATCATTTTCTAAAATGGTCACTCATTACTTTAGTCAGCTATATATCTCGTATTAGGGCTGTGTTGCTTTTGGGAGAGCAACAAAAATAGTGACAATAGCAGGTATTGAACCCCGGGTAAATAATCACTAGTCAGAGCCTCAACCTCAGTATACATTCATTATAAAAAACATCTTAATATCTGATATTGTGAGTAAACAACCTCGGAATAGAAAAGACAAGAGTGCGTCTTCCAGCCCACCAATAAATTACATCATTCAACCCTCCCGGTTAGTAAATGTACCTCAACATGACCCTCGCTTGCTCGTTAAGGCAGAGTGAAGTACTCCCTGCCGCTGACGACACTTTTTAGCTGAGACGTCAACTTTGTATTTGTAGTGAACTTTGTTCTGAGGTTATCGGAGGTCACGGAGAGACTGATAAACCATGTGATTCTATGTTTAGCTGAGATCTTCTGTGTATAAAGTGACGCGGGAGGGTAATAAAAGCATTTAACGACACACTCAGCTGTTCCACGTTAATAACGATGGTTTTGGGAAACAGCTCGGAGATTTAACGATGCTCCTACGAAGGTTTTAATGATGAACTGAGCTTTAAGATGCTTTTGGGAAACCAGGCCCTGGATAAAAACAACTGCTGAATTCAAAAGTAAATGTTTTACATACAGATCTCATATTACTGTATTTAATATTTAATGTATAATTTGTACAGTTCTTTATTAAACATGTAGTTCTTTGTTACATTTGACTGTGTAAAACCTAGCAGTACTACTGATTTCTCTGAGAGTGAGGCAGATATATAGTATTACTGTGTAAAACCTAGCAGTACTACTGATTTCTCTGAGAGTGAGGCAGATATATATTATTACTGTATAAAACCTAGCAGTACTACTGATTTCTCTGAGAGTGAGGCAGATATATATTACTACTGTGTAAAACCTAGCAGTACTACAGATTTCTCTGAGATTGAGGCAGATATATATTATTACTGTGTAAAACCTAGCAGTACTACTGATTTCTCTGAGAGTGAGGCAGATATATATTATTACTGTGTAAAACCTAGCAGTACTACTGATTTCTCTGAGATTGAGGCAGATATATATTATTACTGTGTAAAACCTAGCAGTACTACTGATTTCTCTGAGAGTGAGGCAGATATATATTATTACTGTGTAAAACCTAGCAGTACTACTGATTTCTCTAAAAGTGAGGCCGATATATAGTACTACTATGTAAAACCTAGCAGTACTACTGATTTCTCTGAGAGTGAGGCAGATATATATTATTACTGTGTAAAACCTAGCAGTACTACTGATTTCTCTGAGAGTGAGGCAGATATATATTATTACTGTGTAAAACCTAGCAGTACTACTGATTTATCTGAGAGTGAGGCAGATATATATTATTACTGTGTAAAACCTAGCAGTACTACTGATTTCTCTGAGAGTGAGGCAGATATATATTACTACTGTGTAAAACCTAGCAGTACTACAGATTTCTCTGCGATTGAGGCAGGTATATATTATTACTGTGTAAAACCTAGCAGTACTACTGATTTCTCTGAGAGTGAGGCAGATATATATTATTACTGTGTAAAACCTAGCAGTACTACAGATTTCTCTGGGATTGAGGCAGATATATATTATTACTGTGTAAAACCTAGCAGTACTACTGATTTCTCTGAGAGTGAGGCAGATATATATTATTACTGTGTAAAACCTAGCAGTACTACTGATTTCTCTAAGAGTGAGGCAGATATATATTATTACTGTGTAAAACCTAGCAGTACTACTGATTTCTCTGAGAGTGAGGCAGATATATATTATTACTGTGTAAAACCTAGCAGTACTACTGATTTCTCTGAGAGTGAGGCAGATATATATTATTACTGTGTAAAACCTAGCAGTACTACTGATTTCTCTGAGAGTGAGGCAGATATATATTATTACTGTATAAAACCTAGCAGTACTACTGATTTCTCTGAGAGTGAGGCAGATATATATTATTACTGTGTAAAACCTAGCAGTACTACTGATTTCTCTGAGAGTGAGGCAGATATATATTATTACTGTGTAAAACCTATCAGTACTACTGATTTCTCTGAGAGTGAGGCAGATATATATTATTACTGTGTAAAACCTAGCAGTACTACTGATTGCTCTGAGAGTGAGGCAGATATATATTATTACTGTGTAAAACCTAGCAGTACTACTGATTTCTCTGAGAGTGAGGCAGATATATATTATTACTGTGTAAAACCTAGCAGTACTACTGATTTCTCTGAGAGTGAGGCAGATATATATTATTACTGTGTAAACCTAGCAGTACTACTGATTTCTCTGAGAGTGAGGCAGATATATATTATTACTGTGTAAAACCTAGCAGTACTACTGATTTCTCTGAGAGTGAGGCAGATATAGATTATTTCTGTATAAAACCTAGCAGTACTACTGATTTCTCTGAGAGTGAGGCAGATATATATTATTACTGTGTAAACCTAGCAGTACTACTGACTTCTCTGAGAGTGAGGCAGATATATCTTATTTCTGTATAAAACCTAGCAGAACTACTGATTTCTCTGAGAGTGAGGCAGATATATATTATTACTGTGTAAAACCTAGCAGTACTACTGATTTCTCTGAGAGTGAGGCAGATATATATTATTACTGTGTAAACCTAGCAGTACTACTGACTTCTCTGAGAGTGAGGCAGATATATAGTATTACTGTGTAAAACCTAGCAGTACTACTGATTTATCTGAGAGTGAGGCAGATATATATTATTACTGTATAAACCTAGCAGTACTACTGACTTCTCTGAGAGTGAGGCAGATATATATTATTTCTGTATAAAACCTAGCAGAACTACTGATTTCTCTGAGAGTGAGGCAGATATATATTATTTCTGTATAAAACCTAGCATTACTACTGATTTCTCTGAGAGTGAGGCATATATATAGCATTTTGCAAAAAAACGTGATTGTCTCTGTATTTTAAACAAATACATGTCTGTTATTGAAAAACCCCATGCCATGATTAGATAGTGAAAAAACACCAAGCTCTTTCAAAATGTCTTTAAGAAATTAAAGCTATTTTACGAACATTTCTGATAATGGATATATAGCGTTTTGGAATGAAATTCTTCTTATGTTTCCCCTGCTGAGCTCAGAGTAGATGAGAGATGTAATGTTTGTCTCTGTTGGATTGAAGCCCAATCAAGAAGGAGAGACCAGCCTCCCCTGAACCCAGCTGTGTGTCCATGAAAAGTGACTGGTCTATGCGTCTACCTATAAACTTTAGAGAGGGAGACTTTTCTACTGAACAAAGGTAAGAAGAACTCATGGGTCATGGTCAGTGAGTTAAACAACACTGTCTCTAGTCATTTCTCCTCTCCCATTTTCACATTTATTTTTGTTGTTTTCATAATCCATAGCCTAATCCTTTTGTCCATTTTCATAGTCCTAAAACAATATTAAACAAACACAACATTCCCTCTGTGTGTGTGTGTGTGTGTGTGTGTGTGTGTGTGTGTGTGTGTGTGTGTGTGTGTGTGTGTGTGTGTGTGTGTGTGTGTGTGTGTGTGTGTGTGTGTACTCCCTGGATGAGGAGATGTAATCTCATGTTTTGTCCACAGAAACCAACAGGAGAGATCAGAGTCAGAGATTCTCAGTGGTCAGTCTTCCCAGAGTCATCAAACAGACCTGGCCTCCATATTCAGTGTATGTGGTCCTGTTATGTACATTTGTTTTTGTTTACCTCAAGTAAAGTTGATCTGTCAATCATTCATTAATGTGTTAATGAGAAAGCATTTTGTCTCTTGCTTAATAATTTATTTACTTGATTTATTTCAGTTGCTTGAAGAGAAAATTATGACATTCGTGAAGAACGAGCTGAAGATGTTCAAGAGGATTCTTAGTCCAGAACTCCCAGAAGGCTTTGAGAGTCAGCAGCAGGATAAGGAAGTGGTGGATGCTGAAGATGAGAAGCAGGAGAGCAGTGCCAGAGAGGGGGCTCTGAAGATCACACTGCACGTCCTGAGGAAAATGAACCAGAAGGAGCTTGCTGACACACTGGAGAAATGTAAGATCTGTCTTGCTCATGTTGAATGATGTTTTATAACATTTAAAAGCTGTAGCTAAAGTACAGCTAAAGTAGCTGTGTAACTCAATGATATTGTAGCAGCCTTAACATAACACCTAGTGACCTCATCAAGTAGCAGCAGGGATGTGTTGTGGTGATTAATTTAGAGAAGAGAGACAACATTAATAATACCATCAATAATACGAAAAATAATATAATCAGTCACACCAGTCTGTAATGCATTATGATAACATTTACACATATATACAGGCTGGTAAGATAATAAATTATTATAATGTAAAACTTTTTGACACAGTCCTGCAATACTGTAGGCAATACATCATATGTAATAATTTATAATAATTATATATATATGATATAATTACATAATTTTCTTCTGTGTTATTTGTTCTTTCAGATGAGCTTGCTGTGATTTGCCAACGTGAACTCAAATCTAATCTAAAGAAGAAGTTTCAATGTGTATTTGAGGGGATCGCTAAACAAGGAAACCCAACACTTCTCAATAAGATCTACACAGAGCTCTACATCACAGAGGGTGGAACAGGAGAGGTCAATAATGAACATGAGCTGAGACAGATTGAGACAACAACCAGGAAACAAGCAAGACCAGAGACTGCAATCAAATGTAACGACATCTTCACACCCTTAACTGGACAAGACAAACGTATCAGAACCGTGCTAACAAAGGGAGTCGCTGGCATTGGAAAAACAGTCTCTGTGCAGAAGTTCATTCTGGACTGGGCTGAAGGAAAAGCAAATCAGGATGTCCAATTTGTATTTTCATTCCCTTTTCGGGAGCTGAATTTGATGAAAGGGGACAAACACACTTTCATTGAACTTCTCAATCACTTCTCAATGGAAACCAAACAATCAGGAATCTCCAACTACAACAAGTACAAAGTTCTGTTCATCTTTGATGGTCTGGATGAGTGCCGACTGCCCCTAGACTTCCAGAAGAACAAGATCTGTTGGGACGTCACAGAGTCAACCTCAGTGGATGTTCTGCTGACAAATCTCATCAAGGGAAATCTGCTTCCCTCTGCTCTCCTCTGGATAACTACCCGACCTGCAGCAGCCAATAAGATCCCTTCAGGGTGTGTTGACCAGGTGACCGAGGTACGAGGGTTCAATGACCCACAGAAGGAGGAGTACTTCAGGAAGAGATTCAGTGATGAGGACCTGGCCAACAGAATAATCTCACACATAAAGACATCAAGGAGCCTCCACATCATGTGCCACATTCCAGTCTTCTGTTGGATTTCTGCAATAGTCCTTGAACACATGCTGAAACATAAGAGAGAAGAGATGCCCAAGACTCTGACTGAGATGTACACACACCTTGTGGAGTTTCATACCAAACAGAAGAGTGAAAAGTATCCTGGGAAAGAAGAGACAGGTCCACACTGGAATAAAGAGAGCATTCTGTCACTGGGAAAACTGGCTTTTCAACAGCTTGTGAAGGGCAATCTGATTTTCTATGAAAAAGACCTGAATGAGGCTGGCATTGATATCAATGAAGCCTCAGTGTACTCAGGATTGTGCACACAGCTCTTTAAAGAGGAATGTGTGCTGTACCAGGACAAGGTGTACTGCTTTGTTCATCTGAGCATTCAGGAGTTTCTGGCTGCTGTATATGTGTTCCTCTCATTCATCAACAACAATGAGAATCTAATGGACAAACCTCCAAAGTCCAGCAACGTTTTTTCGTTGTTCAGAGACAAACCTGAAGTTACTGTCTACAAGAGTGCTGTGCATAAAGCCTTACAAAGTGAGACGGGAAACCTGGACCTTTTCCTCCGCTTCCTTCTGGGCCTCTCACTGGAGTCCAATCAGAAGCACTTACAAGGTCTACTGACAAAGTCAAGAAGCAGCTCTCAAAGCCATGAAGAAACAGTGAAGTACATCAAGGAGAAGATCAGGGAGAATCCCTCTCCAGAGAGGAGCATCAATCTGTTCCACTGTCTGAATGAACTGAATGACCATTCTCTAGTGGAGGAGATCCAAAGATACCTGAGATCAGGAAGTCTCTCTGGAGCCAAACTGTCACCTGCACAGTGGTCAGCTCTGGTCTTTGTGTTGCTGACTTCAGAAAAGGAGCTGGATGTGTTTGACCTGAAGAAATACTCCAGATCAGAGGAAGGTCTTCTGAGGCTGCTGCCAGTGGTCAAAGCCTCCAGAGCTGTTCTGTGAGTAAATAAAATGACATATAAGAACTAATCATCAGGAAGCAATATTCAGTTTAGAGAAAATATATGTGACCTTGAATAAAAAATAATTGTTCACATTAGTGTAACAATATGAACATAAAATTCTACGAGATGAATATACAGTCAGTTCCATAAGTATTTGGACAGTGACACAATTTGCATAATTTTGTCACAATGGATTTGAAAGGAAACAGTGCTTTAGTTGTAGACTTTCATCTTCTATTGAAGGGTTTTGTCAAAATGATTGTCTGAACCGTGAATTATAACCATTTTTATACACAGCCACCCAATTTTAGGGGCTCAAAAGTAATTGGACAAACTAACAATCATAAACTAAATGATGAGTTTTAGTACTTGGTTGCAAATCCTTTTCAGTCAATGACAGCCTGAAGTCTGTAACCCATAGACATTACCAGATGCTGGGTTTCTTTCCTGGTGATGCTCTGCCAGACCTTTACTGCAGCTGTCTTATGTTCCTGCTTATTCTTGGGGCGTTTTGCCTTCAGTTTTGCCTTCAACAAGTGAAATGCAATTTGATTCAATTGGATTCAGGTCAGGTGATTGACTTGGCCATTCCAGAACATTCCACTTCTTTGCCTTAAAAAAGTATTGGGTTGCTTTTACAGTATGCTTCAGGTCATTGTCCATCTGCATTGTGAAGCGCCGTCCAATGAGTTTTGAGGCATTTGGCTGAATCTGAGCAGATAATATAGCCCTAAACACTTCAGAATTCATCCTGCTGCTTTTGTCAGCAGTCACAGCATCAATAAATCCAAGGGAACCAGTTCAGTACATGCCCACGCCATAACATTACCTCCACCATGATTCACAGATGATGTGGTATGCTTCAGATCATGAGCAGTTCCTTCCCTTCTACATACTCTTCTCTTCCCATCATTCTGGTATATGTTTATCTTTGTCTCATCTGTCCACAGGATGCTGTTCCAGAAATGTACAGGCTTTTTAAAATGTTTTTTGGCAAACTCTAATCTGGTTTTCCTGTTTTTCAGGCTTGCCAATGGTTTACATCTTGTGATAAACCGTCTGTATTTACTCTGGTGAAGTCTTCTCTTGAATGTTGACTTTGATACACCTACCTCCTGGAGGGTGTTCTTGATCTAGCCAACTGTTGTGAAGGGGTTTTTCTTCACCAGGGAAAGAACTTCTGTCATCCACCGCAGTTGTTTTCCGTGGACTTTCCAGGCCTTTTGTTGTTCCTGAGCTCACCAGTGCATTCGTTCTCTTTAAGAATGTACCAAATAGTTAATGTTTTTGTTCTCTCTGATGGGTTTGTTTACATTTTTCAGCCTAATGATGGCTTGCTTCACTGGCAGTGGCATCTCTTTGGACTTTTATCTGCTTACTTGTAAATGAAATAATGAGGGAATAACACATACCTGGCCATGGAACAGCTGAGCAGCCAATTGTCCCTTGGTCCCTTAAAAAGGGGGGGACCACATATAAAACGTGCTGTAATTCCTACACCGTTCACCCGATTTGGATGTACATAGCCTCAAATTAAAGCTGTAAGTCTGCACTTTCAGTGTCATGGCTGTTGAAGGAGGAGGACCAAGGTGCAGTGTGGTTAGCGTACATTTTCTTTTATTAAAGAATGATGCCGACAAAAAACAATAAACCATACAAAAACAAACCGTGAAGCTCAAAGGCTATGTGCCCTAAACAAAGTCAACTTCCCAAAAAGACAGGTGGAAAAAAAGCTACCTAAGTATGGTTCTCAATCAGAGACAACGATAGACAGCTGCCTCTGATTGAGAACCATACCCGGCCAAAACATAGAAATAGAAAATCATAGAAAAACAAAACATAGAATGCCCACCCCACATCACACCCTGACCTAACCAAATAGAGACATAAAATGTCTCTCTAAGGTCAGGGCGTGACAGTACCCCCCTGACAGCCAGATTGTGTTTGTCTATTATTGTGACTTAGATGAAGATCATACCACATTTTATAAGTAATCAATGCAGAAATCCAGGTAATTCCAAAGGGTTCACAATTCAAGGTTCCTTCTATTATGTTGAGTCGTCCAGGTCCTGAGGAAGCAAAGCATCCCCAAACCATCAAACTACCACCGCCATGCTTGACTGATGGTGTAAGGTTCTTACTCTAGAATGCAGTGTTTGGTTTTCGCCAGGCATAATTGGACCATAGTTGTCTAAAGAGCTATACTTTTGACTCCTCTATCGATAGAACATTCTTCCAAAAGTATTGAGGATCATCCAGGTGCTTCCAGGTGCATTTTGGCAAACTTGAGTCAAATTTTGCACGAGATTGGTCCCATACGTTTTTACGGCACTGTATGTTGTTTGAGAGAATAAATCAAATGCATTTGCTATTATCCTTCTACACTACTGGTGTTAAATTAACAGTGTGCTTGAAGTCATGATGATCTCTTTGTCAGGCTGTCAGGCTGTGGAGTCACAGAGGAAGGCTGTGCTTCTCTGGTCTCAGCTCTGAGGTCAAACCCCTCACACCTGAGAGAGCTGGACCTGAGTAACAATGACCTGAAGGATTCAGGAGTGAAGCTGCTCTCTGATGGACTGGGGAATCCCCACTGTAAACTGGAGACTCTGAGGTCAGTATTCCTGTAGTTGGTCAACAAGTGACAACTGTTCACCAGATCCACATGTGTTTACCAGGCACGCATAGTCCACACCATGTTTTTTGGACAGTGAAGCTTTCAGTTTGAAATTTTGCGCTATGTTCCAGCATTTTGGATTTGAGATTGAATGTTTCATATTAGGTGACAGTACAGAATTCAATATTTTATTTGAGGGGTTTTACCGTTTAGATATGAAAGCACTATATGCATCTAGTTCGGCCATTTGAAGAAGTTCAAATTGTTTGTACAAATTCACTTTTATTGTATTGAAGTAGTCAAAAGTTTATTATTTGGTCCCATATTCCCCGAAGTTATTACATCAAGCTTGTGACTCTACAAACATATTGAATACATTTGCAGTTTGTTTTGGTTGTGTTTTGGATTGGATTGCCAATATTATAAATGAAGATGAATGAGCACAAAGATCATACCCCCCCAAAAATTGTCAGAATACTTATGACTTCTTCATATGGGAGGACTAGATATATCAAGTGCTTTAATTTCTAAATTGTTAAACAGATACCCTCAAATAAGAGGTGACATTATATACTGACACCTCATATAAAACATTTGATCTCAAGTCCAAAATGCTGGAGTATAGAGCCACATTTAAAATGTTAGCTTCACTGTCAAAATGCAGGGTGGCAGGGTAGCCTAGTGGTTAGAGCGTTGGACTAGGAACTGGAAGGGTGAAAGTTCAATCCCAGAGCTGACAACGTACATATCTGTCGTTCTGCCCCTGAACCATTGTTCCTAGGCTGTCATTGAAAATAAGTAGTCAGTTTTAAGAAGTTGTTCTTAACTGACTTGCCTAGGAAAAATTAAAAATACAGGTATGGTGTGGACTGTATACTCAATACAATCTAAATCTGATACCTCTCTGTCTTTTGACTGATACTGCTTTTGAAACTGGTCTGGTCAGTCTACTCAAATATTTGTACTATACATGTTTCTCTCTACAAGTAATATTGTGATAATTTATAATAATGATACATTAATTCATTTATGAATAGATATGGAAGGTTTCAGGACACTGATGTATCTGAAAATATTGAACAAAATATACTGCTACTATTTTCACCACCAAAGAATAGTATTGTGATTTTAATATGATTTTACTCTTTGCAGGCTGTCTGGCTGTCTAGTCACAGAGGAAGGCTGTGCTTCTCTGGTCTCAGCTCTGAGGTCAAACCCCTCACACCTGAGAGAGCTGGATCTGAGTAACAATGACCTGAAGGATTCAGGAGTGAAGCTGCTCTCTGCTGGGCTGGGGAATCCCCGCTGTAAACTGGAGACTCTGAGGTCAGTATTCCTGTAGTTGGTCAACAAGTGATAACTGTTCACCAGATCCACATGTGTTTACCAGACACACATAGTCCACACCATATGTGTTTGGACAGTGAAGCTTATGGTTTTAAATTTGGATTTGAGATTGAATGATTCATACTGCACAACACGTCACTTTCCGTTGAACGCGGAACGAAGGAGAGCTTGTTGTTTTGGAAAGTTTGTTGTTTTGGAAAGTTTTGAAAGTCTATTAAAAACCTTTAGTTACTAGTTTAACTACCTTTTGAGTTTGGATCCCACGATGCAGTTGGCATTAGTTGCTGGGACCACTACTATCTGTCCAGTGATCCTGCCGACCAAAGCCAGGTCTGAGGAGCTGCTTGGCGTAGCTGCTAGCTAGCTGCTTTTCAAGCTAGCAGGATTTCTTGAGGGCTTGAACGCAGCCCGCGAAGCAGTTAGCCATTGTGGCCTGGTACCGCGGATTGTCCTGGGGTTTGTGGCTTTCTAGATTCCTGCTGTTTGTTCTTTCCAATCTTCCCTGCAACCTGCCCTGTCTGGAACTGCGAGGAGTAACAGTGTAACCTATGTTGCTACCATGACAAAGACCAAAGCAGGCAGGAGTACTGTTGAGGTGTCTCTATCACATGTGAAGGATATTTTAAACAAACAAAAATAGTTCTACAAGTACTTGTTACAACAACAAGAAAATAGCTTCAAGTGTTTTGTCCAAATACTGGTGGAGTCAACTAATAAAATAATAGACCACCTCAGAGGTCCAGGACCTGAAGAACAGTTTGTAGTTCTCCCAGGGTCAGCTGGATGAGTTTAAACAGGAGAATGGCAAGATGACAGCAATCTGTAAGTCATTGAGAGAAGACATCAGTACTGTATGTGAATCCATTATAACAATGGCGGAGAAATCAAATTATCTCAGGGGATAAGCAAGGCGGAACAATACGGTTGTGAATGGAAATGCAGAATCTCCGCTAGACCTGGACTGAGTCTGAGGACAAAGTGAGGGAAATGATCTCTGAGAAACTGAAGATGGACCACAGGAAGACTGAGGTAGAGCGCGCCCACATGACTGGAAAACCCACCTCCAGCCCAGGTGACAGGCCCAGGCCGATAGTGGTCACGTTCCTGAGGTTCAAAGACAAGGTAGCTGTTCTGGAAAGAACCAAGAACTTGAGAGGAACATATATCTTCCTCAACAAGGACTATCCTGAAGCTGTGCACCAGAAGAGGAAAGAACTTATCACAGCCATTAAATCTGCCAGAGGGGGTGGGGACATTGCTTACATAATATGTGACAGGCTCACTGTCCATCCTCCCTCCCAAAACCCTGGAAGGGATAAGAGAACCAAGCCTATGGGTTCATAGCTTCAACCCCACAGCACACACACACATCAATTGATTAATGGCCTGCTGAATGTTTGTTTTTCTCCTGCTTGGTTTGCTCTTTTCCATATTATGTCTATCCCTGATAAGCTGCCCTGGAAAATACTGAAAATAACCCATATTAATATATGTAGCCTTAAAAATTGAGTTGAGTTGAGTAAATTTTTATTTTTACAGGGGCAGTGCACATTAATCAACATTTCAGTAAAAGTGGCAGTTTTAGCCAGCCCCCAAATCAAATCATATTGTATTGGTCACATACACATGGTTAGCAGATGTTATTGCAAGTGTAGCGAAATGCTTATGTTTCTAGTTCTGACAGTGCAGTAATATCTAACAGTTAAAATCTAACAATTCCACAACAAAAAACTAATATATAACAATTCTGCAACAAAACCTAATGCACACAATCTAGTAAAGGGAAGGGATGAGAATATATAAATATAAAATATAAAGCTGGCTAATTTTCAAGCGCAGTCCCTTGGCAGGTTATTAAAAACCATTACAATAACAATACAGACAAACAATGAGCAGTGAGCACATGCAGAGAAACAAAGGACAAGAAACACGTAGCACACAGACAGAGAAATATAGGACAAGCAACACGTAGCACACAGACAGAGAAATATAGGACAAGCAACACGTAGCACACAGACAGAGAAACATAGGACAAGCAACACGTAGCACACAGACAGAGAAATATAGGACAAGCAACACGTAGCACACAGACAGAGAAACATAGGACAAGCAACACGTAGCACACAGACAGAGAAATATAGGACAAGCAACACGTAGCACACAGACAGAGAAACATAGTACAAGCAACACGTAGCACACAGACAGAGAAATATAGGACAAGCAACACGTAGCACACAGACAGAGAAACATAGTACAAGCAACACGTAGCACACAGACAGAGGACATAGGACAAGCAACACGTAGCACACAGACAGAGGACATAGGACAAGCAACACGTAGCACACAGACAGAGAAACATAGGACAAGCAACACGTAGCACACAGACAGAGGACATAGGACAAGTAACACGTAGCACACAGACAGAGAAACATAGGACAAGCAACACGTAGCACACAGACAGAGAAACATAGGACAAGCAACACGTAGCACACAGACAGAGAAACATAGGACAAGCAACACGTAGCACACAGACAGAGAAACATAGGACAAGCAACACGTAGCACACAGACAGAGAAACATAGGACAAGCAACACGTAGCACACAGACAGAGAAACATAGGACAAGCAACACGTAGCACGCAGACAGAGAAACATAGGACAAGCAACACGTAGCACACAGACAGAGAAACATAGGACAAGCAACACGTAGCACACAGACAGAGAAACATAGGACAAGCAACACGTAGCACACAGACAGAGAAACATAGGACAAGCAACACGTAGCACACAGACAGAGAAACATAGGACAAGCAACACGTAGCACACAGACAGAGAAACATAGGACAAGCAACACGTAGCACACAGACAGAGAAACATAGGACAAGCAACACGTAGCACACAGACAGAGAAACATAGGACAAAAAGCAATAAAAGAAAATACATTAAAGCAACAAACAGTGTTCCCACACCTCACAAGCTACAGACAACAGATAACATGGAAACACAGCTAGGGATTATGTTCACAAGTCTGATTGTCCTTTAGCCGTGTCTTCATGTTGTTTTGTGAAGGTGCGATAGGTGGTGCAGTTGTGTGTGTTAGTGTGTTCCAGACATTGCAAGCTCTCACAGAGAAAGCAGATTGACTAAAGGTGTCCTCAAACAATAGCATGGTATTTTTTCTGTAATAGCAACTGTAAATTGGACAGTTAGATTAAAAATAATTTAAGCTTTCTGCCCATATAAGACATGTCTATGTCCCGGAAAGTTGGCTGTTGTTTACAATGTCATTCTAGTCACATTATAGCATATTGAGCAACAACTGTCCCGGTTTAAGGACACCAATCCCGTAGAGGTTAGGGGACCTATACAGTCACCTTTCATAGCAGACCTTGTGGATCTGCTGCTATGGGTTTGGGTTTTCTGTTTGAAAAAACGACTAAGTGGAGGAGGAGCCAGGCCATTTAGGATCTTGAATACAAGACATGCATCTGTGTATTGCACAAGATTTTCCCAACTCAGGAGCTCATGCTTTCTGAGGATGTAACAGTCATGATGGCTGCTGGGCTTCCTATCAAGGACTTCGAGAGCATGTTTGTAGACAGACTGAATGAGTTTTCATTTTGTACAGCAAGTTTGGCCCAACTAGTAAAACATTTTGTTAAGTATGTTAAGTATCATAGCATTGAATTACAGTTTTGCTACCTCTGTAGTCAAACAATTTCGTATGAACCCGGAAATGAGCTAGGTTTGGTTATTTCAGTTACCTTTTTCACCTGCTGTCATGTCCTGACCATAGTGCTTATGTGTTTTGCTTGTTTTAGTGTTGGTCAGGACGTGAGCTGGGTGGGCATTCTATGTTGTGTGTCTAGTTTGTCTGTTTCTGTGTTCAGCCTAATATGGTTCTCAATCAGAGGCAGCTGTCAATCGTTGTCCCTGATTGAGAATCATATATAGGTGGCTTGTTTTGTGTTGGGATTTTGTGGGTGGTTGTTTCCTGTCTTTGTGTTTTCTATGCACCAGCTAGGACTGTATCGGTTTGCCACATTTTGTTATTTTGTATTTGTAGTGTTCACTGTTTATTCGTTTAATTAAACATGTTGAGCACTAGCTACGCGGCGTGTTGGTCTGATCCCTGTTACACCCCCTCTTCTAGTAAAGAGAGGGAAGGCTGCCGTTACACCTGCATTTTAAAATAAAATAGATAACAAATAAATAATTTGGCTCAGTTGCCCTCTTTGTGAACAACATGCAGACTGTTTTTTTCAAATTGAGAAATTATGTGACTAAACTCAACAAAAAGAAAAAAAATGTATTATAAAGCCAAGATCAATGATATAAAGAATGATGGGAAAAAAACTTTGGAGTACATTAAACTTCTTAGGGCTCAAATCCCATTATCGATTTGACAACAGCCTGTGAAAGTGAGGGCGCCAAATTCAAACAACAGAAACCTCATAATTAAAATTCCTCAAACATCATGTATTATACACCATTTTAAAGATAAACTTGTTGTTAATCCAACCACAGTGTCAGATTTCAAAAAGGCTTTACGACAAAAGCATACCATGCGATTATGTTAGGTCAGCGCCTAGTCACAGAAAACCATACAGCCATTTTCCAGCCAAAGAAAGGAGTCACAAAAAGCAGAAATAGAGATCAAATGAATCACTAACCTTTGATGATCTTCATCAGATGGCACTCATAGGACTTCATGTTACACAATACATGTATGTTTTGTTCGATAAAGTTCATAGTTGTATCCAAAAATCTCAGTTTACATTGGCGCGTTATGTTCAGTAATGTTTTGCCTCCAAAACATCCAGTGATTTTGCGGAGAGCCACATCAATTTACAGAAATACTCATCATAAACGTTGATGAAAATAAAAGTGTTATACATAGTTTTAAAGAAAAACTTCTCCTTAATGCAACCACTGTGTCAGATTTCAAAAAAGCTTTATTCAAAAAGCACACCATGCGATAATCTGAGTACAACGCTCAGCCACCAAAACAAGCCATACAGATACCCGCCATGTTGTGGAGTCAACAGAAGTCAGACATATCATTATAAATATTCACTTACCTTTGATGATCTTCATCAGAATGCACTCCCAGGAATCACAGTTCCACAAATGTTTGTTTTGTTTGATAAAGTCCATCATTTATGACCAAATACCTCCTTTTTGTTTGCGCGTTTAGTCCAGTAATCCAATTGCACAAGGAGCGAGCACTAAGTCCAGACGAAAAGTAAAAAAAGTTATATTACAGTTCGTGTCAAATGTTTTTATCATAAATCTTCAATAATATTCCAACCGGACAATTCCTTTGTCTTTAGAAAGGAAAGGGAACGGAGCTCGAGTTCACGGCCGCGCGTGTGACTCAACTAAAGTCATTCTGCCAGACACCTGGTTCAAACAGCTCTTATTCGCTCCCCCTTCACAGTAGACGCCTGCAACAAGGTTCTAAAGACTGTTGACATCTAGTGGAAGCCTTAGGAAGTGCAATCGGAACATATTTTACACTGTATATTGGATAGGTAAAGACTTGAAAACCTACAAACCTCAGATTTCCCACATCCTGGTTGGATTTTTCTCAGGTTTTTCTCAGGTTTTCACCTGCCATATGAGTTATGTTATACTCACAGACATCATTCAAACAGGTTTAGAAACTTCAGAGTGTTTTCTATCCAAATCTACTAATAATATGCATATCTTAGCTTCTGGGCCTGAGTAGCAGGCAGTTTACTCTGGGCACGCTTTTCATCCGAAGGTGAAAATAGCGCCCCCAAGTCATAAGAAGTTAAATGAAATAATGGGCAGAAAGACAAATTCAACTCAGATGACACAGTTGAACATTTGGCTTGTTGGCAGTGTTTTTTTAATCTACACTTTGATATGAACGGTTATAGATACTGGCTCTTTTAGTACATCAAGTCGATGTCAATCAATCAATCAACTTGTATTTATAAATTATTATTATGGTTGGGGGGAAACGCCAAATACAGTGCCCTTATTGGTAAATATGAGCAAAACGGGCTGTGAAGAAAATGTCTTTGCTGTTTATCCTCTTGGTCTTTCATTCAAAATATTCACAAAAATCAAACCTTTAATTGAAGTAAAAATAATGAAAAAAATTATTGTGATATAAATGAACTAAATATTTTTATCAGAAATATATGTGCCACAATTATTGGCACCCCTGGAAAATCTTCGGAGTAAAATCGAACTGAAGTATATTTCCATTAATATTTTATGTTTTTTAAGTTCACCTGAGTGATTAGGAACACTTAAGTGGAAAGCCATGACTTCCTGTTTCACTGGGGTATAAATATGAGGTGACACACAGGCTAAGTCATCCATCACTATAGGAAAGACCCGAGAATACAGTAATGATGTGCGACAAAAGGTTGTTGAGCTGCACAAATCAGGAAATGGCTATAAGAAAATAGTTCAATAGTTGAAAATGCCCATTTCCACTATCAGGGCAATTATTAAGACGTTTAAAGCCACTGAAGATGTTAACAATTGGCCTGGAAGAGGACGTGTGTCTGTATTGACCCCACACACTGTGAGGAGGATGGTTCGAGTGGCCAAAAAATCTCCAAGAATCACAGCTGGAGAATTGCAGACGTTAGTTGCGTCTTGGGGTCAAAAAGTCTCCTAAACTTCAGACGCCACCTACATAACCACAAGTTATGCAGTCTATCGCAGTGCCATCCGTTTTGTCACCAAAGCCCCATATATTACCCACCGATGCGACCTGTATGCTCTCGTTGGCTGGCCCTCACTACATATTCGTCGCCAAACCCACTGGCTCCAGGTCATCTATAAGTCTTTGCTAGGTAAAGCCCTGCCTTATCTCAGCTCACTGGTCACCATAGCAACAGCCACCCGTAGCACGCACTCCAGCAGGTGTATCTCACTGGTCATCCCCAAAGCCAACACCTCCTTTGGTCACCTTTCCTTCCAGTTCTCTGCTGCCAATGACTGGAACAAATTGCAAAAAAATCACTGAAGCTGGTCTTATTTCTCCCTCTCTAACTTTAAGCGTCAGCTGTCAGAGCACCTTACCGATCACTGTACCTGTACACAGCCAATCTGCAAATAGCCCATCCAACTACCTCATCCCCATATTATTACTCACACTCTTGCTCTTTTGCACCCCAGTATCTCCACTTGCACATCATCATCTGCACATCTATCACTCCAGTGTTAATGCTAAATTGTAATTATTTCGCCTCTATGGCCTATTTGTTGCCTACCTCCCCAATCTTCTACATTTGCACACACTGTACATAGATTATTTTTTTTTTTTTCCTATTGTGTTATTGACTTTACGTTTGTTTATGTGTAACTCTGTGTTGTTGTTTTGGTCACACTGCTTTTCTTTATCTTGGCCAGATTGCAGTTGTAAATGAGAACTTGTTCTCAACTGGCCTACCTGGTTAAATAAAGGTGAAATAAAAAATAAATAAATAAAAAATAAAAAGTTGTTTGGGAGGTTTGCCATAAAAAAAGCCTCAAGCGTCTACAGTTTGCCAAACAGTTACTGGAACTTTTAATTGGACCGGGTTCTATGGTCAGATGAGACCAAAATAGAGCTTTTTGGAAACAAACATCAGAGGTGGGATTGGTGTAGACAGAAAGATCTACCATGCTGAGAAGTATCTCATCCCCACTGTGAAGTATGGTGGTGGATCGTTGATGTTGTGGGGCTGTTTATCTTCCAAAGGTCCTGGACAACATGTTAGTATACATTATATCATGGACTCCATCAAGTACCAGCAGATATGAAATAAAAACCTGACTGCCTCTGCAAGGAAGCTTAAACTGGGCAGTGGTTGGATCTTCCAGCAGGACAATGATCCAAAGCACACCTCAATATCAACAACAAAAAAATTCACTGACCATAGAATCAAGGTTTTGCCATGGCCATCCCAGTCCCCTGACATAAACCCCATAGAAGACCTGTGGGATAAGCTGAAGAGGAGAGTCCACAAGTGTGGACCTCGGAATCTAATGATCTGGAGAGATTCTGTATGGAGGAATGGTCTCAGATCCCTTGCCATGTCTTCTCCAACCTCAATACGCATTATAGGACGAGACTCAGAGCTATTATCTTGGCAAAGGGAAGTTGCACAAAGTAGTGAATGAAGGGGTGCCAATAATTGTGGCACACATATATGGGGTGGCAGGTAGCCTAGTGGTTAGACCATTGGACTAGTAACGGAAAGGTTACAAGATCGAATCCCCGAGCTGACAAGGTAAAAATCTTCCGTTCCGCCCCTGAACAAGGCAGTTAACCCACTGTTCCTAGGCTGTCATTGAAAATAAGAATTTGTTCTTAACTAACTTGCCTCGTTAAATAAAGGTATACGATAAATATATTTGAGAAAAATATTGTTTTATGATAAGAATGTATTTGTTCTTTAAATTAGTTTACTTTAATTAAAGGTTAGATTTTTGTGAATATTTTGAATGAAAGACCAAGAGGATATATATTTTTTTAAATAGACAGCCTGTTTTGCTCATATTTATGGAGGACACTGTAGATGTTGGAAACCTAACCCTATGCCTGTTGCTGTCTGGAGATGTTCATCAGTTCCCCGCAACTCTTTTCTAGCGATAAATCCATTCGTTATAGTAGAGAGGGTCAGAAGGGAAGGAGCAACAACCCTCTCTTTAAAATGCCAGCGCGAACCCTGGAAGGAGCTTCATTGCTGCGATTGGACTGGATGGAGTCAACACTCCAACAGAGGAGGAGAACTTGACTCTAGAAAATATGTTTTCCATGAGAGGACGACAAATCCTTCATCTCAACGCTAGAAGTCTTTTACCTAAGATGGAGGAAATTCACCTTCTCTCTGGTAACGGTAAGGTGGGAGTGCTTTGCTTTATTGAAACATGGTTCGATAAAAAAGGCTGAGATTGAAGTTGAAAATTATGTAGTAATTCGAAGAGTCCACAATCGCAAAGGCAGGGGAGTTTTATATTTATGTAAGATCAGATATTGGGTTCAACTATTTATTTATTTATTTATTTTATTTATTTAACCTTTATTTAACCAGGTAGGCAAATTGAGAACACGTTCTCATTTACAATTGCGACCTGGCCAAGATAAAGCAAAGCAGTTCGACACATACAACAACACATAGTTACACATGGAGTAAAACAAACATATAGTCAATAATACAGTGAAAAAAAATAAGTCTATATACAATGTGAGCAAGTGAGGTGAGATAAGGGAGGTGAAGGCAAACAAATATATGTATAAATAAATAAAAATATAAAAGGCCATGGAGGCGAAGTGAGTACAACACAGCAAGTAAAATAAAAAATAAAAAACACTGGAATGGTTGGTTTGCAGTGGAAGAAAGTGCAAAGTAGAGACAGAAATAATGGGGTGCAAAGGAGCAAAATAAATTAATAAATAAATACAGTAGGTAAAGAGGTAGTTGTTTGGGCTAAATTGTAGATGGGTTATGTACAGGTGCAGTAATCTATGAGCTGCTCTGACAGCTGGTGCTTAAAGCTAGTGAGGGAGATAGGTGTTTCCAGTTTCAGAGATTTTTGTAGTTCCAGTCATTGGCAGCAGAGAACTGGAAGGAGAGGCGTCCAAAGGAAGAATTGGTTTTGGGGGTGACTAGAGAGATATACCTGCTGGAGCGCGTGCTACAGGTAGGTGCTGCTATGGTGACCAGCGAGCTGAGATAAGGGGGGACTTTACCTAGCAGGGTCTTGTAGATGACCTGGAACCAGTGGGTTTGGCGACGAGTATGAAGCGAGGGCCAGCCAACGAGAGTGTACAGGTCGCAGTGGTGGGTAGTATATGGGGCTTTGGTGACAAAACGGATGGCACTGTGATAGACTGCATCCAATTTATTGAGTAGGGTTTTGGAGGCTATTTTGTAAATGACATCACCGAAGTCGAGGATTGGTAGGATGGTCAGTTTTACAAGGGTATGTTTGGCAGCATGAGTAAAGGATGCTTTGTTGCGGAATAGGAAGCCAATTCTAGATTTGACTTTGGATTGGAGATGTTTGATGTGAGTCTGGAAGGAGAGTTTACAGTCTAACCAGACACCTAGGTATTTGTAGTTGTCCACATATTCTAAGTCAGAGCCGTCCAAAGTAGTGATGTTGGACAGGCGGGCAGGAGCAGGCAGCGATCGGTTGAAGAGCATGCATTTGGTTTTACTTGTATTTAAGAGCAGTTGGAGGCCACGGAAGGAGAGTTGTATGGCATTGAAGCTCGCCTGGAGGGTTGTTAACACAGTGTCAAAAGAAGGGCCAGAAGTATACAGAATAGTGTCGTCTGCGTAGAGGTGGATCAGAGAATCACCAGCAGCAAGAGCGACATCATTGATGTAAACAGAGAAGAGTCAAACTATGAATGAAGAGATTGAAGCTGTGTGGTTGGACATTTTATTATTACCAAAATGTCAACCTATTATAGTTGTAACCTGTTATAGACCACCAGACCAGTACAAGTTTGATGAATTGTTGGAGGAAACTTGTTCCAACTGCACAGATTTTGGTAAATCAGAGGTTATTGTTACTGGTGACTTTAATCCAGATATGCTCAAAAAGGGCTACTTTTTAAAGCTCTTAAGAATTTGTGTGATCTGTTTGCTTCATACCAGCTGATTAATGAGCCCACCAGGTTCTGTCCTTCTACCCAAACTATCATTGACCTTGTGTTGGTGTCGGATAGATCAAGGATATCAAACAGTTGTACACTATGGGCTCATTGATCATTCCATCATTTTCTGTAGTAGGAAGGTTCAGAACTTAATATCTTAATAAAAATGATGTCTATGAAGAATTATATTGCAGATATTTGTGTTAATTGTTTGAGCAAATTGGACTGGTCTGCTGTATTGAAATATAATGAGGTGGAGAATGCCTGGGGCCATTTTAAAACATTGTTTTTAAATTGTAAATAGATAAGATAAGTAGATAAGCAGGCTCCAGTAAAAAGGTTTGAATTAAGCAAAGAATTGAACCATGGATAAATGATAACATTTTAAAGGCAATTAAGAAATTAACACTTTCTGGAGATTAGGAAATTCAGGGCAGGTGATATATTTATAGACAATAAGAAATTAAGAAATGAGGTCAACAGGATGATACAGAAGGCCAATAAATAATATTTGAATGACAAAATAGTTAAAATAGGAACAATCTGAGTAAATTATGGAAGTGTCTGAAGCTGTTAGGTTACAGATTAAAGACCAAAGCTCTCAATCTTAGCTTGGACATTGGAGGAAAGGTTACATCAGACAATGGTTGCAGACAGTCTGAATAGCTATTTTACAACTATAGCTAATACATTAGTTGACAAATGACCTTGTCAATCAGGTTGCTATGGGGAGAGTCATGTCCAGCAGTTTTACTCACAGCAGGGGATTCAAGTAGATGATTTTTCATTTTGAAGAGGTGTCTGAGTCCACTGTGCTAGAAAGGCTGAAAGAACGTGACCATTCCAAAGCAACTGGCCTTGACAACATTCCTGACAGATTTCTAAGGGATGCTGCGGTAATGATCAGACACTGTGTAACTCACATTGTGAACAAGTAGAGGAGACTTAATTACTTGGTGTTACCTTAAATTGTGAACTGTCATGGTCAAAACATATAGATTCAATGGTTGTAAAGATGAGGAGAGGTCTGTCGTAATAAAGAGATGCTCTGCTTTTTTGACACCACACTCCACAAAGCAAGTCCTCCAGACTCTAGTTTTATCTTATCTTGGTGTTTGTTCAGTCATATGGTCAAGTGCTACAAAGAAAGACCTAGTTAAGCTGCAGCTGGCCCAGAACAGAGCGGCACATCTTGCGCTTCATTGTAACCAGAGGACTGATATTAATACTATGCAGCCAGTCTCTTGGCTGAGAGTAGAAGAAAGACAGACTCCGTCACTTCTTGTTTTTGTAAGAAATATTAACGTGTTGGAAATTACAACTTGTTAGCATAGTCAAGTTACACACAGCACCAACACAAACTTACCCCACCAGACATGCTACCAGGGGTCTTTTCACAGTTCCCAGGTCCAGAAAAAATTCAAGGAAACATACAGTATTATATAGAGCCATGAGTGCATGGAACAGCAAACCTGGTTTCAAAAAACAAATAAAGCAACACCTCACAGCACAATGCCTCTCCCCATGTGACCTACTTGTTGTGTGTATGTGGAACTGATAGATGCACACACACACTACATCTTAATGCTGTTTTTCTGTCTGTAATGTCTTTTAATTATATGTCAGACCCCAGTAAGCCTAGCTGTTGCTATGGGGATCATAATAAATCAAATCAATCTAATATTAGGTGACTGTCACATTCTGACCAGAGTTCTTTTGTGTTTTCTTTGTTTTACTGTTGGTCAGGACGTCAGCTGAGTGGGCATTCTATGTTGTGTGTCTAGTTTTCCTGTTTCTATGTTTGGCCTGATATGGTTCTCAATCAGAGGCAGGTGTTAGTCATTGTCTCTGATTGGGAACCATATTTAGGTAGCCTGTTTTGTGTTGGGGTTTTGTGGGTGGTTGTCTTCTGTCTTTGTGTCTATGCACCAGATAGGACTGTTTCGGTTTTTCACATTTTGTTGTTTTGTATTTTGTAGTGTTCACGTTTATTGGCTTTATTAAATCATGATGAACACTAACCACGCTGCGCTTTGGTCCGATCCCTGCTACACCTCCTCTTCAGACGAAGAGGAGGAAATCTGCCGTTACAGTGACAGTACAGAATGTCACCATTTGTTTGAGAGTATTCATACACATCTGCTTTACCGTTTAGAAATGAAAACACTTGATGTATCTACACTGAACAAAGCAGGCCACAAATGCCAGCAGGCCACAAATGTGCATGTGTCAGCATATGGTCTCACAAGGGGTCTGAGGATCTCATCTCGGTACCTAATGGCAGTCAGGCTACCTCTGGCGAGCACATGAGATGACATGGGATCGTCTGAGACCAGCCACCCAGGCTGATGAAATTGAGGAGTATTTATGTCTGTAATAAAGCCCTTTTTGTGGGGAAAACTCATTCTGATTGACTGGGTCTGGCTCCACAGTGGGTGGTCCTGGCTTGCAAGTGGGTGGGCCTATACCCTTCCAAGCCCACCTATGGCTGTGCCCCTGCCCAATCATGTGAAATCCATAGATTAGGGCTTTATTCATTTATTTACAATTGACGGATTTCCTGAACTGTAACTCAGTAAAATATTTTAAATTATTGCATGTTGCATTTATATTTTTGTTCAGTATACTTGCCTAGTTAGTTTGTAGCCGGCTATAGTAGAGCAGCAACATGGTTGACCCTCGTAATCAATGACATCCCGCAGCAGGCGAGGTTCAAACAGTTAGCTATTATGTCAGAAAACGTATCGAGAAAACAGCTAGAAAGAAACCAGTGCATAGTAGCAGCAGCAGGATGAGTGATGGTCAGCTTAAATTGACCCAAACCTTTTCACTCGGGCCCCTTAACAGGGGAACATCCTGCTTCCTCCTGCACGCCACGTCTATTTCTTCTGTTCATCAAACTGTGCCCCTCTTATTGGTGGAGGTCATTTAGTTTAAATTGTATTTCTATACTAATTATATTTTGTCATGGTGTGCAAAGAACATTTTGTCGTTTTAAAGCACTACATTGATTTTTGAGTGACAAAAAATATATATCTAAGTGCTAAAAAAAACGAAATCAAAAAACATTAGCTGGCATGGGCTAGTTGATCTGGACATTTAAATAGCTCTCTAAGGTTTGCAATGACTAACATGACAAGAGGAACTGATGATTCACTACCCAATTTAGAAATTGCACCTCTTGCATTCCACTATTACAACTTCCAAGAGTACATTTAAAGCTGGATTTAAACAGGGCATTCCTGAAAGTTTTCAGACCCCTTCCCTTTTTCCACATTTTGTTACATTACAGCCTTATTCTAAAGTGGATTAAATAATAAAAAATATAATCAATCTACACATAATACCACATAATGACAAAGTGAAAACAGTTTTGTTTTTTTGTGCAAATGTATATTTAAAAAAAAATTTTTTATTTGCATAAGAATTCAGACCCTTTGCTATGAGACTGTAAATTGAGCTCAGGTGCATCCTGTTTCCATCTATCATCCTTGAGATGTTTCTACAACTTGATTGGAGTCCACCTGTGGTAAATTAAATTGATTGGACATGAATTGGAAAGGCACACAGCTGTCTATATAAGGTCCCACAGATAACAGTGCATGTTAAATAAAAAACAAGTAATTGTCCGTAGAGCTCAGAGACAGGATTGTGTTGAGGCACAGATCTAGGGAAGGGTACCAAAACATTTCTGCAGCATTGAAGGTCCCCAGGAACACAGTGGCCTCCATCATTCTTAAATGGAAGAAGTTTGGAACCACTAAGACACTTCCTAAGGCTGGCCGCCCGGCCAAACCTTTTGATCGGGGGAGAAGGGCCTTGGTGAGAGAGGTGACCAGGGAACCCTATGGTCACTCTGACAGAGCTGCAGAGTTCCTCTGTGGAGATTGGAGAAGCTTCCAGAAGGGCGACCATCTCTGCAGCACTCAATCAATCAGGCCTTTATGGTAGAGTGGCAAAATGTAAGCCACTCCTCAGTAAAAGGCACATGACAGCCCGCTTGGACTTTGCCAAAAGGCACCTAAAGAACTCTCAGACCATGAGAAACTATATTCTCAGGATGTTTTTCAGCAGCAGGGACTGGGAGACTAGTCAGGATTAAGGGAAAGATGAACAGAGCAAAGTTGAGAGAGATCCTTGATGAAAACCTGCTCCAGAGCGCTCAGGACCTCAGACTGCGGAGAAGGTGCACCTTCCAACAGGACAATGACCCTAAGAACATAACCAAGACAACGCAGGAGTGGCTTCGGGACAAGTCTCTGAATGTCGTTGAGTGGCCCAGCCAGAGCCCGGACTTGAACCTGATTGAACATCTCTGGAAAGAAAGACCTGAAAATAGCTGTGCAGCGAGACTCCAGGACAATGATATATCTGAAAAGCAGTGTGAATTTAAAATCATTTTACTATTTGCAGGCTGTCAGGCTGTCTAGTCACAGAGGAAGGCTGTGCTTCTCTGGTCTCAGCTCTGAAGTCAAACCCCTCACGCCTGAGAGAGCTGGACCTGAGTAACAATGACCTGAAGGATTCAGGAGTGAAGCTGCTCTCTGCTGGACTGGGGAATCCCCACTGTAAACTGGAGACTCTGAGGTGAGAAGAAAAGGGAAAGGGGACATTAAGGTGAAGCAGTCCTCTAAAGACACAAAAGACAATAATACAAGAAACAACACTTCTATTGCCTCTCCCTCTACGATACGCACTTCTGGTTTGGTTTGGAGCGAGTAGTTGCATTCCGCTTTGCTCCACAGGTAGTATTACAGGTAGTATTACATTTCATTTCATTACAGTACAACAGTTTGATTTGTTTGATCTTAGCTGGCTACATAGCCGTCTTTGTATCCAAGATAATTGTGTAGTCTAGAGTAATTGTCGAGGTTACCTAGCCAGTTAGAGGTTACCTAGCCAGCTACACTTTCAAACAAAGTCAACAACGCAGCCACTGCTAGCTAGCCTATTTCACCAGCCAGCAGTACTATATCATTTTAGTCAATAAGATTTTTTGCAACGTAAGCTTAACTTTCTGAACATTCGAGACGTGTAGTCCACTTGTCATTCCAATCTCCTTTGCATTAGCGTAGCCTCTTCTGTAGCCTGTCAACTATGTGTCTGTCTATCCCTGTTCTCTCCTCTCTGCACAGACCATACAAACGCTTCACACCGCGTGGCCGCTGCTACTCTAACCTGGTGGTCCCAGCGCGCACGACCCACGTGGAGTTCCAGGTCTCAGGCAGCCTCTGGAACTGCCGATCTGCGGCCAACAAGGCAGAGTTCATCTCAGCCTATGCTTCCCTCCAGTCCCTCGACTTCTTGGCACTGACGGAAACATGGATTACCACTGATAACACTGCTACTCCTACTGCTCTCTCCTCGTCTGCCCACGTGTTCTCGCACACCCCGAGAGCTTCTGGTCAGCGGGGTGGTGGCACTGGGATCCTCATCTCTCCCAAGTGGACATTCTCTCTTTCTCCCCTGACCCATCTGTCTATCGCCTCCTTTGAATTCCATGCTGTCACAGTTACCAGCCCTTTCAAGCTTAACATCCTTATCATTTATCGCCCTCCAGGTTCCCTTGGAGAGTTCATCAATGAGCTTGACGCCCTGATAAGTTCCTTTCCTGAGGATGGCTCACCTCTCACAGTTCTGGGTGACTTTAACCTCCCCACGTCTACCTTTGACTCATTCCTCTCTGCCTCCTTCTTTCCACTCCTCTCCTCTTTTGACCTCACCCTCTCACCTTCCCCCCCTACTCACAAGGCAGGCAATACGCTTGACCTCATCTTTACTAGATGCTGTTCTTCCACTAATCTCATTGCAACTCCCCTCCAAGTCTCCGACCACTACCTTGTATCCTTTTCCCTCTCGCTCTCATCCAACACTTCCCACACTGCCCCTACTCGGATGGTATCGCGCCGTCCCAACCTTCGCTCTCTCTCCCCCGCTACTCTCTCCTCTTCCATCCTATCATCTCTTCCCTCTGCTCAAACCTTCTCCAACCTATCTCCTGATTCTGCCTCCTCAACCCTCCTCTCCTCCCTTTCTGCATCCTTTGACTCTCTATGTCCCCTATCCTCCAGGCCGGCTCGGTCCTCCCCTCCTGCTCCGTGGCTCGACGACTCATTGCGAGCTCACAGAACAGGGCTCCGGGCAGCCGAGCGGAAATGGAGGAAAACTCGCCTCCCTGCGGACCTGGCATCCTTTCACTCCCTCCTCTCTACATTCTCCTCTTCTGTCTCTGCTGCTAAAGCCAATTTCTACCACTCTAAATTCCAAGCATCTGCCTCTAACCCTAGGAAGCTCTTTGCCACCTTCTCCTCCCTCCTGAATCCTCCTCCCCCTCCTCCCCCCTCCCCCCTCCTCCCTCTCTGCTGATGACTTCGTCAACCATTTTGAAAAGAAGGTCGACGACATCCGATCCTCGTTTGCTAAGTCAAACGACACCGCTGGTTCTGCTCACACTGCCCTACCCTGTGCTTTGACCTCTTTCTCCCCTCTCTCTCCAGATGAAATCTCGCGTCTTGTGACGGCCGGCCGCCCAACAACCTGCCCGCTCGACCCTATCCCCTCCTCTCTTCTCCAGACCATTTCCGGAGACCTTCTCCCTTACCTCACCTCGCTCATCAACTCATCCTTGACCGCTGGCTACGTCCCTTCCGTCTTCAAGAGAGCGAGAGTTGCACCCCTTCTGAAAAAACCTACACTCGATCCCTCCGATGTCAACATGTTTCAAGACTAGTCATTCAACTGAGACTGCTCTTCTCTGTGTCACGGAGGCGCTCCGCACTGCTAAAGCTAACTCTCTCTCCTCTGCTCTCATCCTTCTAGACCTATCGGCTGCCTTTGATACTGTGAACCATCAGATCCTCCTCTCCACCCTCTCCGAGCTGGGCATCTCCGGCGCGGCCCACGCTTGGATTGCGTCCTACCTGACAGGTCGCTCCTACCAGGTGGCGTGGCGAGAATCTGTCTCCGCACCACGTGCTCTCACCACTGGTGTCCCCCAGGGCTCTGTTCTAGGCCCTCTCCTATTCTCGCTATACACCAAGTCACTTGGCTCTGTCATATCCTCACATGGTCTCTCCTATCATTGCTATGCAGACGACACACAATTAATCTTCTCCTTTCCCCCCTCTGATAACCAGGTGGTGAATCGCATCTCTGCATGTCTGGCAGACATATCAGTGTGGATGACGGATCACCACCTCAAGCTGAACCTCGGCAAGACGGAGCTGCTCTTCCTCCCGGGGAAGGACTGCCCGTTCCATGATCTCGCCATCACGGTTGACAACTCCATTGTGTCCTCCTCCCAGAGTGCTAAGAACCTTGGCGTGATCCTGGACAACACCCTGTCGTTCTCAACTAACATCAAGGCGGTGACCCGTTCCTGTAGGTTCATGCTCTACAACATTCGCAGAGTACGACCCTGCCTCACGCAGGAAGCGGCGCAGGTCCTAATCCAGGCACTTGTCATCTCCCGTCTGGATTACTGCAACTCGCTGTTGGCTGGGCTCCCTGCCTGTGCCATTAAACCCCTACAACTCATCCAGAACGCCGCAGCCCGTCTGGTGTTCAACTTTCCCAAGTTCTCTCACGTCACCCCGCTCCTCCGCTCTCTCCACTGGCTTCCAGTTGAAGCTCGCATCCGCTACAAGACCATGGTGCTTGCCTACGGAGCTGTGAGGGGAACGGCACCTCCGTACCTTCAGGCTCTGATCAGGCCCTACACCCAAACAAGGGCACTGCGTTCATCCACCTCTGGCCTGCTCGCCTCCCTACCTCTGAGGAAGTACAGTTCCCGCTCAGCCCAGTCAAAACTGTTCGCTGCTCTGGCACCCCAATGGTGGAACAAACTCCCTCACGACGCCAGGTCAGCGGAGTCAATCACCACCTTCCGGAGACACCTGAAACCCCACCTCTTTAAGGAATACCTAGGATAGGATAAAGTAATCCTTCTAACCCCCCCCCCTTAAAAGAGTTAGATGCACTATTGTAAAGTGGTTGTTCCACTGGATATCATAAGGTGAATGCACCAATTTGTAAGTCGCTCTGGATAAGAGCGTCTGCTAAATGACTTAAATGTAAATGTAATGTAAATGTGAGTATTCCTGTAGTTGGTCAACAAGTGATATCTGTTCACCAGATCCACATGTGTTTACCAGGCACACATAGTCCACACCATATGTGTTTGGACAGTGAAGCTTACAGTTTTACATTTGGTGCTATGCTCCAGCATTTTGGATTTGAGATAGAATGTTTCATATTAGGCGACAGTACAGAATGTCACCTTTTATTTAAAGGTATTCATACATATATATTTTACCGTTTAGAAATGAAATCACTTTATGTATGTAGTTCTCCCATTTGAAGAAGTCTTAGTTATTTGGACAAATTCACTTATATTGTATTAAAGTAGTCATAAGTTTAGTATTTTTTCCCCATTTTCCATTCCTGCAGTGATTACATCAAGCTTGTGATTCTACTAACTTGTTGAATTAATTTGCAGTTTGTCTTGGTTGTGTTTATAATGGTGAATAATGTCCTGTCATTTTGGAGTCACTTCACTTGTATAGAAGATGTTTCTGAACATTTCTACATTCATGTGGATGCTACCATGATTATGAATAAACATGAATGAATCGTGAATGATGATGATTGAGAAAGTTACAGAGGCACAGAGGCACAAGGATCATATTATTGGTAATGGTGAGAGGTTAGCATGTTTTGTTGTAGCCTCTGTTATTGGTAATGGTGAGAGGTTAGCATGTTTTGTTGTAGTCTCTGTTATTGGTAATGGTGAGAGGTTAGTATGTTTTGTTGTAGTCTCTGTTATTGGTAATGGTGAGAGGTTAACATGTTTTGTTGTAGCCTCTGTTATTGGTAATGGTGAGAGGTTAGTATGTTTTGTTGTAGTCTCTGTTATTGGTAATGGTGAGAGGTTAGCATGTTTTGTTGTAGACTCTGTTATTGGTAATGGTGAGAGGTTAGCATGTTTTGTTGTAGCCTATGTTATTGGTAATGGTGAGAGGTTAGCATGTTTTGTTGTAGCCTCTGTTATTGGTAATGGTGAGAGGTTAGCATGTTTTGTTGTAGCCTCTGTTATTGGTAATGGTGAGAGGTTAGCATGTTTTGTTGTAGCCTCTGTTATTGGTAATGGTGAGAGGTTAGCATGTTTTGTTGTAGCCTCTGTTATTAGTAATGGTGAGAGGTTAGCATGTTTTGTTGTAGCCTCTGTTATTGGTAATGGTGAGAGGTTAGCATGTTTTGTTGTAGCCTCTGTTATTGGTAATGGTGAGAGGTTAGCATGTTTTGTTGTAGCCTCTGTTATTGGTAATGGTGAGAGGTTAGCATGTTTTGTTGTAGCCTATGTTATTGGTCATGGTGAGAGGTTAGCATGTTTTGTTGTAGTCTCTGTTATTGGTAATGGTGAGAGGTTAGCATGTTTTGTTGTATCCTCTGTTATTGGTAATGGTGAGAGGTTAGCATGTTTTGTTGTATCCTCTGTTATTGGTAATGGTGAGAGGTTAGCATGTTTTGTTGTAGCCTCTGTTATTGGTAATGGTGAGAGGTTAGCATGTTTTGTTGTAGCCTCTGTTATTGGTAATGGTGAGAGGTTAGCATGTTTTGTTGTAGCCTCTGTTATTGGTAATGGTGAGAGGTTAGCATGTTTTGTTGTATCCTCTGTTATTGGTAATGGTGAGAGGTTAGCATGTTTTGTTGTAGCCTCTGTTATTGGTAATGGTGAGAGGTTAGCATGTTTTGTTGTATCCTCTGTTATTGGTAATGGTGAGAGGTTAGCATGTTTTGTTGTAGTCTCTGTTATTGGTAATGATTAGAGGTTAGCATGTTTTGTTGTAGCCTCTGTTATTGGTAATGGTGAGAGGTTAGCATGTTTTGTTGTAGTCTCTGTTATTGGTAATGGTGAGAGATTAGCATGTTTTGTTGTAGTCTCTGTTATTGGTAATGGTGAGAGATTAGCATGTTTTGTTGTAGCCTCTGTTATTGGTAATGGTGAGAGGTTAGCATGTTTTGTTGTAGCCTCTGTTAATGGTAATGGTGAGAGGTTAGCATGTTTTGTTGTAGCCTCTGTTATTGGTAATGGGCAGAGGTTAGCATATTTTGTTGTAGCCTCTGTTATTGGTAATGGTGAGATGTTATCCTGTTTTGTTGTAGCCTCTATTATTGGTAATGGTGAGAGGTTAGCATGTTTTGTTGTAGCCTCTGTTATTGGTAATGGTTAGATGTTAGCATGTTTTGTTGTATCCTCTGTTATTGGTAGTGGTGAGAGGTTAGCATGTTTTGTTGTATCCTCTGTTATTGGTAATGGTGAGAGGTTAGCATGTTTTGTTGTAGCCTCTGGTATTGGTAATGGTGAGACTTTAGCATGTTTTGTTGTAGTCTCTGTTATTGGTAATGGTGAGAGGTTAGCATGTTTTGTTGTAACCTCTGTTATTGGTAATGGTGAGAGGTTAGCATGTTTTGTTGTATCCTCTGTTATTGGTAATGGTGAGAGGTTAGCATGTTTTGTTGTAGCCTCTGTTATTGGTAATGGTGAGAGGTTAGCATGTTTTGTTGTATCCTCTGTTATTGGTAATGGTGAGAGGTTAGCATGTTTTGTTTTAGCCTCTGTTATTGGTAATGGTGAGAGGTTAGCATGTTTTGTTTTAGCCTCTGTTATTGGTAATGGTGAGAGGGTAGCATGTTTTGTTTTAGCCTCTGTTATTGGTAATGGTGAGAGGTTAGCATGTTTTGTTGTAGCCTCTGTTATTGGTAATGGTGAGAGGTTAGCATGTTTTGTTGTAGCCTCTGTTATTGGTAATGGTGAGAGGTTAGCATGTTTTGTTGTAGCCTCTGTTATTGGTAATGGTGAGAGGTTAGCATGTTTTGTTGTAGCCTCTGTTATTGGTAATGGTGAGAGGTTAGCATGTTTTGTTGTAGCCTCTGTTATTGGTAATGGTGAGAGATTAGCATGTTTTGTTGTAGTCTCTGTTATTGGTAATGGTGAGAGATTAGCATGTTTTGTTGTAGTCTCTGTTATTGGTAATGGTGAGAGGTTAGCATGTTTTGTTGTAGCCTCTGTTATTGGTAATGGTGAGAGCTTAGCATGTTTTGTTGTAGCCTCTGTTATTGGTAATGGTGAGAGGTTAGCATGTTTTGTTGTAGCCTCTGTTATTGGTAATGGTGAGAGGTTAGCATGTTTTGTTGTAGCCTCTGTTATTGGTAATGGTGAGAGGTTAGCATGTTTTGTTGTAGCCTCTGTTATTGGTAATGGTGAGAGGTTAGCATGTTTTGTTGTAGCCTCTGTTATTGGTAATGGTGAGAGGTTAGCATGTTTTGTTGTAGCCTCTGTTATTGGTAATGGTGAGAGGTTAGCATGTTTTGTTGTAGCCTCTGTTATTGGTAATGGTGAGAGGTTAGCATGTTTTGTTGTAGCCTCTGTTATTGGTAATGGTGAGAGGTTAGCATGTTTTTGTTGTAACCTCTGTTATTGGTAATGGTGAGAGGTTAGCATGTTTTGTTGTAGCCTCTGTTATTGGTAATGGTGAGATGTTAGCCTGTTTTGTTGTAGCCTCTATTATTGGTAATGGTGAGAGGTTAGCATGTTTTGTTGTAGCCTCTGTTATTGGTAGTGGTGAGAGGTTAGCATGTTTTTTTGAAGCCTCTGATATAGGTAATGGTGAGAGGTTAGCATGTTTTGTTGTAGCCTCTGTTATTGGTAATGGTGAGAGGTTAGCATGTTTTGTTGTATCCTCTGTTATTGGTAATGGTGAGGCCTTAGCATGTTTTGTTGTAACCTCTGTTATTGGTAATGGTGAGAGGGTAGCATGTTTTGATGTAGCCTCTGTTTTTGGTAATGGTGAGAGGTTAGCATGTTTTGTTGTAGCCTCTGTTATTGGTAATGGTGAGGCTTTAGCATGTTTTGTTATAGCCTCTGTTATTGGTAATGGTGAGAGGTTAGCATGTTTTGTTGTAGTCTCTGTTATTGGTAATGGTGAGAGGTTAGCATGTTTTGTTGTAGTCTCTGTTATTGGTAATGGTGAGAGGTTAGCATGTTTTGTTGTAGCCTCTGTTATTGGTAATGGTGAGAGGTTAGCATGTTTTGTTTTAGCCTCTGTTATTGGTAATGGTGAGAGGTTAGCATGTTTTGTTGTAGTCTCTGTTATTGGTAATGGTGAGAGGTTAGCATGTTTGTTGTAGCCTCTGTTATTAGTAATGGTGAGAGGTGAGAATTTTTTGTTGTAGTCTCTGTTATTGGTAATGGTGAGAGGTTAGCATGTTTTGTTGTATCTTCTGTTATTGGTAATGGTGAGAGGTTAGCATGTTTTGATGTAGCCTCTGTTATTGGTAATGGTGAGAGGTTAGCATATTTTGTTGTAGCCTCTGTTATTGGTAATGGTGGGAGGTTAACATGTTTTGTTGAAGCCTCTGATATAGGTAATGGTGAGAGGTTAGCATGTTTTGTTGTAGCCTCTGTTATTGGTAATGGTGAGAGGTTAGCATGTTTTGTTGTATCCTCTATTATTGGTAGTGATGAGAGGTTAGCATGTTTTGTTGTAGCCTCTATTATTGGTAATGGTGAGAGGTTAGTATGTTTTGTTGTAGCCTCTGTTATTGGTAATGGTGAGAGGTTAGCATGTTTTGTTGTAGTCTCTGTTATTGCTAATGGTGAGAGGTTAGCATGTTTTGTTGTAGCCTCTGTTATTGGTAATGGTGAGAGGTTAGCATGTTTTGTTGTAGACTCTGTTATTGGTAATGGTGAGAGGTTAGCATGTTTTGTTGTAGTCTGTTATTGGTAATGGTGAGAGGTTAGCATGTTTTGTTGTAGCCTCTATTATTGGTAGTGATGAGAGGTTAGTATGTTTTGTTGTAGCCTCTCTGTTATTGGTAATGGTGAGAGGTTAGCATGTTTTGTTGTAGCCTCTATTATTGGTAGTGATGAGAGGTTAGTATGTTTTGTTGTAGCCTCTCTGTTATTGGTAATGGTGAGAGGTTAGCATGTTTTGTTGTATCTTCTGTTATTGGTAATGGTGAGAGGTTAGCATGTTTCGTTGTAGCCTCTGTTATTGGTAATGGTGAGAGGTTAGCATATTTTGTTGTAGCCTCTGTAACTTTGTCACTCATTATTATTCATGATTCATTCATAATTTGTCTTAATCATGGCATCAAAGGATTAGTTTATTAGTGTTTCGAAAAAATGTATCTTAAAAATGTAACTTAAAAATAAGAACTCCAGTGATCATCCACCATTATTTGTTAAAACTAAACCACAGCCAACGAGTTTGAGTCACAAGCTTGATTTAGTCATTGTATACAAGGAATATTGGACCAAATACTTAACCTTTCACTACTTTAATACACTATAAGTGAATTTGTCAGAATACTTAACTTTTTCAAATGGGGGGACTAGATAAATAAAGTGCTTTCATTTCTAAATTGTAAAACGTACAGCACACGTATTAAAATATCCTAAAATAAAAGGTAACTTTTTATACTGTCACATTTGATCTCAAATCCAAAATGCTGGAGTATAGTGACAAATAAAAAAATATTAGCTTCACTGTCAAAATAGATATGGTGTGGACTGTCTACTCAGTACAATCTAAATCTGATACCACACTGTCTGTCTTTTGACTGATACTGATTTCTACTCAAATATTTGTACTATAAATGTTTCTCTCCACAAGCAATACTTTGATAATTTTCATTTCTAATAATGATACATTCATTCATTTATGGCAGGTTTCAGGACTCTGATGTATCTGAAAATATTGAAAAAATATACTGCCACTATTTTCACCACCGAAGAATAGCAGTGTGATTTTAATATGATGTGACTCTTTGCAGGCTGTCAGGCTGTCTAGTGTAGTAGTAACATAAGACAGCTGAACATTAAAGTAACGAACCACATGTTCACATTGATCATGAGACTGTGGTAATGGAGATATACTAAGGGACGTTCTGGCCCTCTTATTTTCTCCATTGTGCTGACAGACTGACCAGACACATACCAGAGAAATATGCCTAAGGCAACTGGATGCTAATGGTAGAAGAGACATATAGTCTGACAATTCCAATAAGACACATACCAGAGAAATATGCCTAAGGCAACTGGACACTAATGATAAGAAGAGACATAGAGTCTGCCAATTCCAATAAGGACATACCAGAGAACATGCTGGGGCATTGAGTTAAATATAGGCCTATAGGATAGATGGACATATATTATTTTTAAGACAAGCACGGGTCTGGCCACTATTATAATTTAACTGAAAGCAGATAATGGGCGTTAGTAGGCGTGAACAAGCAGGAAGCCTGAACTAAAAAGATAATGATGGCAGGAAGAATTAGGGGAAGTATGCTTATTTGCATATGGGGTGGACCCATATGCTATTTATGTATAAATGTTGGAACCGGGGTTGGGAAGCGGTGTGTGTTCCGCGGGGTGTGTTCCGCGGGGTGTGTTCCGCGGGGACATGCCAGTTGGCTGTACAGTTGTAATAAAGAGCATGTTTGAATTTACAAGTTCTGATAAGCGTTGTATTTGAAATGATTTTCCACGACATATTTGGCGAGCTTGCCAGGAGGGACAGGGACTGAGGAATGGCGTTCAGGGCTGGAGATAGTTTCTTTGGACAATCTGGCAAACAAGGGTGGCCGCCCAACTAGACGGTAAGCAAGTTCTTACAATAGTTGAAATGTTTGTGTAAGATTGCTTCAGAGATACTGTCTCAGCGAGAGGAGCGCCACGTAAGTCTCTCTTTCAAATTTCCTAAAATGAAACCAGTAAATACAAAAGAACTTTTAAATTCAATGAATTTGCATGTATGTGTAATTTGGGGAATTGTATTAAATATAAATGTATGCGCATGTATAGAGACTGAGTGAATAGGTGCTGTGAACTTTGCTTGTGTTAGATGTAGAGTGGGCATGCATGCGCTCGTTCAGATCAGACCGTTCGAATGTGTAGCTTAAATGATGCGGTTGTTTGCGCATCTGGCTGAGATGGTTGGTTATAATAAGGGACAGCTCATACGGTCAAAACAGATAATGTAGGTAGAAAATCCTGTGATACCTCTTCAATAAAATTAGTAGAAGGAATGCTTGGACAGGTTACTTATGAATAACGGCTCTAAAGATAACAGAGAACTGCATAAATAAGTAGTTAGGAAGCCACGATACCGCTCTTTAAAAAAGGAACATTTTTGAAGAGGTCCGCTTGGGTGGGTTATTCACGTCACGGCAGAAGGGTCTGTTGGTGAATATTTAGTAGTTAAATAAATATTTCATGGTTACCGCCCCAGAACGGGGGACTGAACGGATGAATATTTAGAAGGCAGGAAGAACGTTAGCCCGATTGTGCGGCGTTCAAATGCAAAAGAAATCCTGCGAATAAAAAAAACCGCTCTGTCTAGCTAACAGGGTTTTGTAATTCAGTAGGTCACGCCACAATACTACTCTAATAATAGAAGAAAAGATCAGTATTGGGGGGGTGAATAGGATATGAAGACAAGCTGATCCGATTAGACAGTAGTCTCGTCATATTGTAGAAATCTTAGCAGTCTAGGCTTATGTAGGTGGAAGTGAATTAAGTCAATAAAGACAGACTAAGTTGTTTTGAGGTAAAAACAAAGGGATTGAATGAACAGGTGAAAAATAAAACGGATGAATGAGAATGTTGTAAGAAATGAGTGGATCTGTGTAAAAATAGAAGATTAGGAAGGAAAGACAAGTTGTGTGTGTGTAGGCAGAACGTCCAGGAGAGGGAGCGCGCAGCTCTCCTGTGACAGAGTAGAGTTGATGATGGGTGCCGTTAACTGCTATTAGGCAGAGGGAAAGAAGTTAAGAAACATCGAAGTAAAATAAGTTATAAGCAAGGATAAAAACACTGATGTGATAAAATGGTAAGAGACCGCAGTAAGAATAACAAAAAGATGTCAAAACAAATAATAAATAAAAATACTTAAAAAGGCGTTAACCGAATAGTATAAATACGGATAGAAAAGTGTGAAACAAAACAGAAAGTAGGAGCGCCAATAAATTGAAATTATACTATAAAGTTAAAAATGAATCTAGGTTGGTTAAGATAAATAGTGGAATCCAGGACACATTAAGAATTCGCGTACGGTGAAACAAAGAAAGAGGAAAAAACAGGCCGTCAGACTCTGTGTCTACAGAAGCTACGGTCTAAAAATAGCCTGAAGGGTAGACAGCGGTGCAAAATCGAGTGGCCAGGATAAAAAGGAGAACAGGGGTGGCTTGACTCACTAGTAAATTGACCATAGGATCAAACAATAAGAATATGGAGAAGAGGTAAGAAAGTAGAGACAAAATAAATAAATAAAGGTAAAAGTAAGACGTTAGATAGAGATCTTAACGGAGCGGGCAGTGGACCTGTGTGGCTCAGTTGGTAGAGCATGGTGCTTGCAACGCCTGGGTTGAGTGTTCAATTCCCACGGGGGGACCAGGATGAATATGTATGAACTTTCCAATTTGTAAGTCGCTCTGGATAAGAGAGTCTGCTAAATGACTTAAATGTAATGTAAATGTAATCATAAAATTGATTAGAGCTATAAGTATAGAATAAACCAAACGGATAAAATGAATTAATAATGATATCTGTAAAGGGAAAAACACAGTGATATTTGAAGTACTGTACTAGAATAAGACATTAAGTCTTCTGTAGTATTCAGAAATAATGTCTGTACTATAAAGAGTAGGCTTTGATAAGAGAAATTAAGTGATGTGACAAATGAATTATTAATTGGAAAGGAGATTAGCTCTACCTCGGAAAAATAATAAATAAAAGGTGTATGGGAGTATTTAGGAAAAATAAATGAATAAATAGTGGCATGAAAACAAAAATGATTGTTTCTCCCTAGCATAGAGGGTTTTTAAAAAGCCATGGAGTCACTGAAAGACGCGCACATTAGTTCTACCGACTTTGGATTGAATATGAAAAAACTGGATAATGGGGGACGCCATTACCCGGTAACATTCTATCATCAGAAAATACATTACTATAAAAGACAAATGTGGTTCCACTCGTCCTCGCAGACGTGCGGGTGATTAGTAGAACTATTGACAATATCTAAAAACAAATAAGAAAATAGCTCCCTGTTTTGAATATGGATATAGCGGGTTATGGGGAAAATTAGTGTAAGGTGACACTAGAACTTAGTGTGGTAGCAGGAAATGCCGATATACGAGAGTTTATTTCCTTGTCAAAATAACAAACAACTAATCGGTTTGAGGTTAGTGTGAATGGAATTTTTACTTGGCGGTGTATTGTCTCTGAGCGAACAATGAGTGGTTCATAGAGATTACAGTTTATATGTGGTCAAGACGAAGTATTAGATCACGTTTGACTTGACATATAGTAGAGTACAGATGGAATTTTAATTGTTAGACATTCTATACCGTCATTCTCTGAAAAATGTTAAGATGTTTATGGAATAAAAACTATTTGCAGATTAAAAGCTGACGTTGTGAAATTAACGATATGTATACTTTCTTTTCCAGAAAAAAAAGGGTTTAATCTTCTCTGGTCAAAATATCATTGGAGTCTGCATTACTGTGGAAAGCAGTTAATTAAAATCAAATCAAATCAAATTTTATTAGTCACATACACATGGTTAGCAGATGTTAATACGAGTGTAGCGAAATGCTTGTGCTTCTAGTTCCGACAATGCAGTAATAACCAACAGTAATCTAACCTAACAATTCCACACTACTACCTTACACACACACACAAGTGTAAAGGGATAAAGAATATGTACATAAAGATATATGAATGAGTGGTGGTACAGAACGGCATGGCAGATGCAGTAGATGGTATAGAGTACGGTATATACGTATGAGATGAGTACTGTAGGGTATGTAAACATAAAGTGGCATAGTTTAAAGTGGCTAGTGGTACATGTATTGCATAAAGATGGCAAGATGCAGTAGATGATATAGAGTACAGTATATATACATATGAGATGGGTAATGTAGGGTATGTAAACATTGTATTAAGTGGCATTGCTTAAAGTGGCTAGTGGTACATTTTTACATAATTTCCATCAATTCCCATTTTTAAAGTGGCTGGAGTTGAGTCAGTATGTTGGCAGCGGCCGCTAAATGTTAGTGGTGGCTGTTTAACAGTCTGATGGCCTTGAGATAGAAGCTGTTTTTCAGTCTCTCGGTCCCTGCTTTGATGCACCTGTACTGACCTCGCCTTCTGGATGATAGCGGGGTGAACAGGCAGTGGCTTGGGTGGTTGTTGTCCTTGATGATCTTTATGGCCTTCCTGTGACATCGGGTGGTGTAGGTGTCCTGGAGGGCAGGTAGTTTGCCCCCGGTGATGCGTTCTGCAGACCTCACTACCCTCTGGAGAGCCTTACGGTTGTGGGCGGAGCAGTTGCCGTACCAGGCGGTGATACAGCCCGACAGGATGCTCTCGATTGTGCATCTGTAGAAGTTTGTGAGTGCTTTTGGTGACAAGCCGAATTTCTTCAGCCTCCTGAGGTTGAAGAGGCGCTGCTGCGCCTTCTTCACAACGCTGTCTGTGTGGGTGGACCAATTCAGTTTGTCCGTGATGTGTACACCGAGGAACTTAAAACTTTCCACCTTCTCCACTACTGACCCGTCGATGTGGATAGGGGGGTGCTCCCTCTGCTGTTTCCTGAAGTCCACAATCATCTCCTTTGTTTTGTTGACGTTGAGTATGAGGTTATTTTCCTGACACCACACTCCGAGGGCCCTCACCTCCTCCCTGTAGGCCGTCTCGTCGTTGTTGGTGATCAAGCCTACCACTGTAGTGTCATCCGCAAACTTGATGATTGAGTTGGAGGCGTGCATGGCCACGCAGTCGTGGGTGAACAGGGAGTACAGGAGAGGGCTCAGAACGCACCCTTGTGGGGCCCCAGTGTTGAGGATCAGCGGGGTGGAGATGTTGTTACCTACCCTCACCACCTGGGGGCGGCCCGTCAGGAAGTCCAGGACCCAGTTGCACAGGGCGGGGTCGAGACCCAGGGTCTCGAGCTTGATGACGAGTTTGGAGGGTACTATGGTGTTAAATGCTGAGCTGTAATCGATGAACAGCATTCTCACATGGGTATTCCTCTTGTCCAGATGGGTTAGGGCAGTGTGCAGTGTGGTTGCGATTGCGTCGTCTGTGGACCTATTGGGTCGGTAAGCAAATTGGAGTGGGTCTAGGGTGTCCGGTAGGGTGGAGGTGATATGGTCCTTGACTAGTCTCTCAAAGCACTTCATGATGACGGAAGTGAGTGCTACGGGGCGGTAGTCGTTTAGCTCAGTTACCTTAGCTTTCTTGGGAACAGGAACAATGGTGGCCCTCTTGAAGCATGTGGGAACAGCAGACTGGGATAAGGATTGATTGAATATGTCCGTAAACACACCAGCCAGCTGGTCTGCGCATGCTCTGAGGACGCGGCTGGGAATGCCGTCTGGGCCTGCAGCCTTGCGAGGGTTAACACGTTTAAATGTTTTACTCACCTCGGCTGCAGTGAAGGAGAGCCCGCAGGTTTTGGTAGGGGGCCGTGTCAGTGGCACTGTATTGTCCTCAAAGCGGGCAAAAAAGTTGTTTAGCCTGTCTGGGAGCAAGACATCGGTGTCCTCGACGGGGCTGGTTTTCTTTTTGTAATCCGTGATTGACTGTAGACCCTGCCACATACCTCTTGTGTCTGAGCTGTTGAATTTCGACTCGATTTTGTCTCTGTACTGAGACTTAGCCTGTTTGATTGCCTTGCGGAGAGAATAGCTACACTGTTTGTATTCGGTCATGCTTCCGGTCACCTTGCCCTGGTTAAAAGCAGTGGTTCGCGCTTTCAGTTTCACGCGAATGCTGCCGTCAATCCACGGTTTCTGGTTTGGGAATGTTTTTATCGTTGCTGTGGGTACGACATCGTCAATGCACTTCCTAATGAACTCGCTCACCGAATCAGCATATTCGTCAATATTGTTGTTGGACGCGATGCGGAACATATTCCAATCCGCGTGATCGAAGCAGTCTTGAAGCGTGGATTCAGATTGGTCGGACCAGCGTTGAACAGACCTGAGCGCGGGAGCTTGTTGTTTGAGTTTCTGTTTGTAGGCTGGAATCAACAAAATGGAGTCGTAGTCAGCTTTTCCGAAAGGGGGGCGGGGGAGGGCCTTATATGCGTCGCGGAAATTAGTATAACAATGATCTAGGGTTTTTCCAGCCCTGGTAGCACAATCGATATGCTGATAGAATTTAGGGAGTTTTGTTTTTAGATTAGCCTTGTTAAAATCCCCAGCTACGATGAATGCAGCCTCAGGGTGTGTGGTTTCCAGTTTACAAAGAGTCAGATAAAGTTCATTCAGGGCCATCGATGTGTCTGCTTGGGGGGGAATATATACGGCTGTGATTATGATTGAAGAGAATTCCCTTGGTAGATAATGCGGTCGACATTTGATTGTGAGGAGTTCTAGATCAGGTGAACAGAATGACTTGAGTTCCTGTGTGTTGTTATGATGATCACACCACGTCTCGTTAATCATAAGGCATACCCCCCCGCCCCTCTTCTTACCAGAAAGATGTTTGTTTCTGTCGGCGCGATGCATGAAGAAACCAGCTGGCTGCACCGACTCCGTTAGCGTCTCTTGAGTTAGCCATGTTTCCGTGAAGCAGAGCACGTTGCAATCCCTGATGTCTCTCTGGAATGCTACCCGTGCTCGGATTTCATCAACCTTATTGTCAAGAGACTGGACATTGGCGAGTAGTATGCTAGGGAGTGGAGCGCGATGTGCCCGTCTCCGAAGCCTGACCACGAGACCGCCTCGTTTTCCCCTTTTACGGCGTCGCACAGGGTCGCCGGCTGGGATCAGATCCATTGTATTGGGTGGAAGGCAAAACACTGGATCCGTTTCGGGAAAGTCATATTCCTGGTAGGAACGATGATGAGTTGACGTTAATCGTATATTCAGTAGTTCCTCCCGACTGTATGTAATGAAACCTAAGATTACCTGGGGTACCGATGTAAGAAATAACACATAAAAAAACAAAATACTGCATATTTTCCAAGGAACGCGAAGCGAGGCGGCCATCTCTTTTCGGCGCCGGAAGTAATGAGTCTCATCAGAGTCTGGCTCCTTGTTCTGAGTCTCATCAGTCTGGCTCCTTGGTCTGAGTCTCATCAGAGTCTGGCTCCTCGGTCTGTGTCTCAGCAGAGTCTGGGGTCTGAGTCTCTGCAGACACAGTCTCAGCAGACACTACATCATTGGCCTGAGTCTCATCAGAGTCTGGCTCCTGGGTCTGCGTCTCAGCAGAGGTCGCCCCGGCTGGGGCCGACACAGGCTCTGTGTCATCTGTGGTGGGGGAATTAGGCACAGTGCATACCGTCCCAGAACAGGCAGCATCCTCTGTATACTGATACTCTGGCTCAGCAGATACACATGGTTCAGTATCAGGGTCTTGTTGGACTCCAGCCACTCTGGTACTTTTTTGTTTGATAGGTACACTAAGTTTGACTGGAGAGGATACCCTTTCCGCGACATGTTTGGGTACAGAATTGTGACAGTCCTCCTTGTCATCCTCGCTAGTGTGAACAGAGTCACTGGAGGAACTTGTGTTGCTTTCATCTCCGCTATCATCTGCACCGGGTTCTGTAGGTACTTTAGCCCCGATTCCACTGCTGGAGTCATCGCTTTCATCTCCGCTATCATCTATACCGGGTTCTGTAGGTAGGTTAGCCTTCTCATTGGTAGCCGTGACATGGTGTAGAACCGCTGATGTGCTATTGTCTACTTCTTCACTGTTGTTTGGTCTCCTGTTGAACATCCAGGCCCTCTTTCTGCAACCACTTTTAACGCTCGACTGAGAACCAGGCTGATTGTAGGACATGTCGACCGATCTCTTCTTAATATTGTCCACAGTCACAGGTTTCTGATGTGGGCCAGTGGACGGTCTATGTGATCTAGGCATGCTGTGGCTTTGTGAAGCAAACCTGTTTTCATATCTGCCAATCTTTGCTGATGTGACGCTGCTACCAAGACCACCGTTGCGGCCGCTGCTACAGGAGACTTCGGGACACAACCTTTGAGCATTAAGGCCTGTATTGGGTTCTTTGCTTCGCCTACGGTTGACAGAACTATGGGTCATGTCTCTGCTGCCGCTGGTGGTGTGAGCTCGGCTGTGGTCCCTGGGAGACTGGGCCCTGACGCTGCCCCTGGTGGGCTGGGGCCGGCTGCTGACCCTGGTGGGCTGGGGCCGGCTGCTGACATTGTCTCTCACCAGTCTTGCGTTGTGTTTTGGCAGGTTGTCCTTCACAGGGATCCATTCCGGAGGTATACGGCGTTTCACCTTTGCTGTAGTAGGACATGACAAACGTTTTGTGGCCGTTTGTTGTACCGAGTTGGCAGTCCATTGTAACCCTTGGTCTTCGGTGACAGTCCTATGTCATGACTACCTTGTTGTAACCTGTTTTTGTCAGACCTACATCTTAAGTCAAAGGGTTGGGGGTGTCTAGGGTACACAGGTACATTGTGTGGAACCAGAAGGTCGTGTTGATATGTGTTGTGGTCCTCTGTGTCATACAGCCTGTCATTAGAGGCTCTTTCATGCCACCTTCTCTGCTGTATGTTGCGCAAGGGAGAGGGTGTAGATTCCCTCAACTGTGGATATTCCTCAACTCTTAGGCCCATATTGGGATGCTGGTAGTACCATTCGCCTCTGTTATTGTATGTTGAATAAACGTCATGTGACATTCTATCTTTTGTTTCTAATTCTTGTTGTTTTGTAAAGTACTTCACACTAGAACTGGACCATGTCCATGGTTCAGCTACAAATATACACTGAATTTTCCACTGTCTGTGTAACTAATCTTATATATGTAGCTGAGGCTCCTCCTAAAAGCTTCAAGGCCGTTTGAAGTAATCACCACTGTGTCATCAGGTAGACTATATGTATCTTTCCTGTTTCACTGCTTAGGTGTCAACCTGAGGTGACCTAGTTTCAATGTCTCACTGTGGGTTGTGTATCCAACCACTGCTGTTTCTACGGGCTTCCGATACGTCCAACCACTGCTGTTTCTACGGGCTTCCGATACGTCCAACCACTGCTGTTTCTACGGGCTTCCGATACGTCCAACCACTGCTGAATTGTCCATTCCGATGTTATGCACATAACCTCGAATCGTCCAATAAATCCTGAGTCGCCCAACCGCTGTTCATCTAACATTGCTCATACAATCCAAAAAGAGCTGACACCTCCGGCCGCAGCTGGGTCTTCCCAACCGCTGTTATGCAGATGAAACTGACACTTTCCAAGTACAGATGACTCACCCAACTAATGTTATCTCCATGGGGCTCCAACACCCTGAGCAAGGTAGATCGTCCAACCACTGTTATGTATATGGGGCTCCAACACCAAGGTAGATCGTCCAACCACTGTTATGTATATGGGGCTCGGAACATCCAACGCCGGGGGGGTTTCAGCTGTTATGTCAATGAAGCTCAGACTGTCCAAGTGTGAATGATTCACCCAGCTACTGCTATCTCCATGGTGAGCAAACATCCACACCAGATAGGTCATTCTATTAGCTATGTCAACGACAGAATAACAAGCTTTTCTGTTTGGGAGTCTAAGGTGGGAGCTGTTAGTAACTGATTGACTTTGGACCTGTTGCCGTGCCACCCAAACACGATCTGGTGTAAACAAGGTTGACATAGCAACTACACGTTGGCTCTGCTAGACCTCTGCTTATGACCAACTTTAGTGTTCTGTGTTTTAGAGAAACATCATGACCAACTTTAGTCTTTACTGTTTTAGAGAAACATCATGACCAACTTTAGTGTTCTGTGTTTCAGAGAAACATCATGACCAACTTTAGTGTTCTGTGTTTCAGAGAAACATCATGACCAACTTTAGTGTTCTGTGTTTCAGAGAAACATCATGACCAACTTTAGTATTTACTGTTTTAGAGAAACATCATGACCAACTTTAGTCTTTACTGTTTTAGAGAAACATCATGACCAACTTTAGTCTTTACTGTTTTAGAGAAACATCATGAACAACTTTAGTGTTCTGTGTTTTAGAGAAACATCATGACCAACTTTAGTGTTCTGTGTTTTAGAGAAACATCATGACCAACTTTAGTCTTTACTGTTTCAGAGAAACATCATGACCAACTTTAGTGTTCTGTGTTTTAGAGAAACATCATGACCAACTTTAGTGTTCTGTGTTTTAGAGAAACATCATGACCAACTTTAGTCTTTACTGTTTTAGAGAAACATCATGAACAACTTTAGTGTTCTTTGTTTCAGAGAAACATCATGACCAACTTTAGTGTTCTGTGTTTTAGAGAAACATCATGACCAACTTTAGTGTTCTGTGTTTTAGAGAAACATCATGACCAACTTTAGTATTTACTGTTTTAGAGAAACATCATGACCAACTTTAGTATTTACTGTTTTAGAGAAACATCATGACCAACTTTAGTCTTTACTGTTTTAGAGAAACATCATGACCAACTTTAGTGTTCTGTGTTTTAGAGAAACATCATGACCAACTTTAGTCTTTACTGTTTTAGAGAAACATCATGACCAACTTTAGTGTTCTGTGTTTTAGAGAAGCATCATGACCAACTTTAGTCTTTACTGTTTTAGAGAAACATCATGACCAACTTTAGTGTTCTGTGTTTTAGAGAAACATCATGACCAACTTTAGTCTTTACTGTTTTAGAGAAACATCATGACCAACTTTAGTGTTCTGTGTTTCAGAGAAACATCATGACCAACTTTAGTCTTTACTGTTTTAGAGAAACATCATGACCAACTTTAGTATTCTGTGTTTTAGAGAAACATCATGACCAACTTTAGTGTTCTGTGTTTCAGAGAAACATCATGACCAACTTTAGTCTTTACTGTTTTAGAGAAACATCATGACCAACTTTAGTCTTTACTGTTTTAGAGAAACATCATGACCAACTTTAGTGTTCTGTGTTTTAGAGAAACATCATGACCAACTTTAGTGTTCTGTGTTTTAGAGAAACATCATGACCAACTTTAGTCTTCTGTGTTTCAGAGAAACATCATGACCAACTTTAGTGTTTACTGTTTTAGAGAAACATCATGACCAACTTTAGTGTTCTGTGTTTCAGAGAAACATCATGACCAACTTTAGTGTTCTGTGTTTCAGAGAAACATCATGACCAACTTTAGTCTTTACTGTTTTAGAGAAACATCATGACCAACTTTAGTCTTCTGTGTTTTAGAGAAACATAATGACCATGTCACCCAGCTCATCAGGGCTCAAAGGCCCCCAATTACCAAATATAAAGCAACCTCCACACATCCTCTTTCTCCCCTCCCCCTCTCTCTCTCTCTTTCCCTCTGTTCTGACTCTCCCCTCCCTCTCTCTCTCTTTCCCTCTGTTCTGACTCTCTACCCTCCCCCTCTCCCTCTCTCCCTCTGTTCTGACTCTCTACCCTCCCTCTCTCTCTTTCCCTCTGTTCTGACTCTCTACCCTCCCTCTCTCTCTCTTTCCCTCTGTTCTGACTCTACCCTCCCTCTCTCTCTTTCCCTCTGTTCTGACTCTCCCCCCTCCCTCTCTCCCTCTGTTCTGACTCTCTACCCTCCCTCTCTCTCTTTCCCTCTGTTCTGACTCTCTACCCTCCCTCTCTCTCTCTTTCCCTCTGTTCTGACTCTCTACCCTCCCACTCTCTCTCTTTCCCTCTGTTCTGACTCTCTACCCTCCATCTCTCTCTCTTTCCCTCTGTTCTGACTCTCCCCCCTCCCTCTCTCTCTTTCCCTCTGTTCTGACTCTCTCCCCTCCCTCTCTCTCTCTTTCCCTCTGTTCTGACTCTCTACCCTCCCTCTCTCTCTCTTTCCCTCTGTTCTGACTCTACCCTCCCTCTCTCTCTTTCCCTCTGTTCTGACTCTACCCTCCCTCTCTCTCTTTCCCTCTGTTCTGACTCTCTACCCTCCCTCTCTCTCTCTTTCCCTCTGTTCTGACTTTCTCCCCTCCCTCCCTCTCTCCCTCTGTTCTGACTCTCTACCCTCCCTCTCCCTCTCTCTCCCTCTGTTCTGACTCTCTCCCCTCCCCCTTTCTCTCCCCCTCAGGGCTCCAGATCCTCTATCAGTCTGACTCTCTACCCTCCCAGTATAGTATACACAGACTGGACAACAGGACAATGGTCCTAAGCCCGGTCTTGAACCCGATCGAACATCTCTGGAGAGACCTGAAAAAAGCAGTGCAGCGACGCTCCCCATCCAACCTGACAGAGTTTGAGAGGATCTGCAGAGAAGAATGGGAGAAACTCCCCAAATACAGGTGTGTCAAGCTTGTAGCGTCATACCCAAGAAGACTCAAGGCTGTAATCACTGCCAAAGGTGCTTCAACAAAGTACTGTGTAAAGGGTCTGAATACTTATGCGAATGTGATATCTAAGTTTTTTTTAAATAAAAATATGCACACATAAAATAAACAGTTTTTGCTTTGTAATTCTGGGTTATTGTGTGTAGATTGATGAGGGGAAAAAACAATGTAATCCATTTTAGAATAAGGCTGTAACGTGACAAAATGTGTAAAAAGTCAAGGGGTCTGAATACTTTCTGAATGCCCTGTATATCAGTATATTAGACTCTCTCTCTGCAGTGATGTTGTTTTCATCACTTCTGGTTTAACACTGACATCAAGTGGTGATTGTCCAAACTGCACCCCTGTTAAGATATAAAGCGAGAGATGCAGAGAGAGAGAGAGAAGAGAGAGAGAGCTGAGAGAGCAGACAGCAGAGAGAAGAGAGCAGAAAGAGGCAGAGAGCAGGCTGAGAGAGAAGAGAGGAGAGCAGAGAGCAGAGAAAAGAGAGGGTGAGAGCAGAGAGAGAGCAGGCTGAGAGAGCAGAGAGCATTAGAGAGGAGAGAGCAGAGAGCATTAGAGAGAGAGGGAGAGACCGGAGAGCAGGCTGAGAGAGCAGAGTGAGAGAGAGCGCAGCAGAGCAGAGAGCAGAGGGAGAGCTGAGAGAGAGAGAGCAGAGGGAGGACAGAGGGAGAGCAGAGGGAGTGAGAGAGCAGAGAACAGAGAGCAGAGAGAGAGCAGAGAACGAGAGCAGAAAGAGAGAGCAGAGAGAGAGCAGAGGGAGAGAGAGAGCAGAGAACGAGAGCAGAAAGAGAGAGCAGAGAGAGCAGAGGGAGAGATAGATCAGAGAACAGAGAGAGAGCAGAGAACATATAGAGAGAGCAGAGTGAGAGAGAAGAGAGGGAGAGAGCAGAGAGACAGCAGAGAGAGCAGAGAGCTGAGCAAGCAGAGCACAGAGAGAGCATAGAGAGAGAGAGCAGAGACAGAGCAGAGAGTAGGCTGAGAGAGCAAAGAGAGAGAGCAGAGAGGAGAGGGCAGAGTGAGAGAGAGAGCAGAGAAGGCAGAGAGGGAGCAGAGAAGGCAGAGAGAGTAGAGAGAGAGAAAGCAGAGAGTGAGAGAGAGGGAAGAGAGCAGAAAAAGAGCAGAGAGAGAGCAGAGAGTAGGCTGAGAGTGCAGAGAGAGAGAGCAGAGTGAGAGAGAGAGAGCAGAGGGAGAGAGATAGCAGAGAGCAGGCTGAGAGAGCAGAGAGACAGTGAGAGAGCAGAGAAGAGAGAGCAGAGAAGAGAGAGCAGAGAAGAGAGAGCAGAGGGAGAGCGAGAACAGAGAGAGAGCAGAGAGCAGGCTGAGAGAGAAGGCTGAGAGAGCAGAGCGAGAGAGGGAGAGAGCAGAGAGTGAGATAGCAGTGAGCAGAGAGAGCAGAGAGAGCGAGCAGAAAGCAGGCTGAGAAAGCAAAGAGAGAGAGAGAGCAGAGGGCAAAGAGAGAGAGCAGAGAGAGAGAAAGCAGAGAGCAGAGAGGTCAGAGAGCGAGCAGGGAAAAGAGAGCAGAGAGAGCAGAGGGAGAGATAGATCAGAGAACAGAGAGAGAGCAGAGAGAGAAGAGTAGAGAACAGAGAGAGAGCAGAGAACATATAGAGAGCAGAGTGAGAGAGAAGAGAGGGAGAGAGAGCAGGGTGAGAGAGAGAGAGCAGAGAGAGAGAGCTGAGAGCAGAGAGAGCTGAGCGAGCAGAGCACAGAGAGAGCATAGAGAGAGAGAGCAGAGACAGAGCAGAGAGTAGGCTGAGAAAGTAAAGAGAGAGAGCAGAGAGGAGGGCAGAGTGAGAGAGAGAGCAGAGACCAGAGAGAGAGCAGAGAGCAGGCTGAGAAAGTAAAGAGCGTGAGAGAGCAGAGAAGGCAGAGAGAGAGCAGAGGGAGAGAGAGCAGAGAGGGCAGAGAGAGCAGAGAGCAGAAAGAGAGAGTAGATAGAGCAGAAAGCAGGCTGAGAGAGCAGAGAGAGAGAGAGAGGGAAGAGAGCAGAAAAAGAGCAGAGAGAGAGCAGGCTGAGAGTGCAGAGAGAGAGAGCAGAGTGAGAGAGAGAGCAGAGAGAGAGAGCAGAGGGAGAGATAGCAGAGAGAGAGCGAGCAGAGGGAGAGAGCAGAGGGAGAGAGATAGCAGAGAGAGCGAGCAGAGAGCAGGCTGAGAGAGCAGAGAGACAGTGAGAGCAGAGAGAGAGCAGAGAAGAGAGAGCAGAGGGAGAGAGAGAACAGAGAGAGCAGAGAGTGAGATAGCAGTGAGCAGAGTGAGGGCAGAGAGAGCGAGCAGAGAGCAGGCTGAGAGAGCAGAGAGAGAGCGAGCAGAAAGCAGGCTGAGAAAGCAAAGAGAGAGAGCAGAGAGAGAGAAAGCAGAGAGGTCAGAGAGCGAGCAGAGAGAGAGCAGGGAAAAGAGAGCAGAGAGAGCAGAGGGAGAGATAGATCAGAGAACAGAGAGAGAGAGCAGAGAGGGAGAGAAGAGAGGGAGAGAGAGCAGGGTGAGAGAGAGAGAGCAGAGAGAGCAGAGGGAGAGAGCTGAGAGCAGAGAGAGCTGAGCGAGCAGAGCACAGAGAGAGCATAGAGAGAGCAGAGAGTAGGCTGAGAGAGCAAAGAGAGAGAGCAGAGAGGAGAGGGCAGAGTGAGAGAGAGAGCAGAGACCAGAGAGAGAGCAGAGAGCAGGCTGAGAAAGCAAAGAGAGTGAGAGAGCAGAGAGAGAGCAGAGAAGGCAGAGAGAGAGCAGAGAGAGAAGAGGGCAGAGAGAGCAGAGGGAGAGAGAGAGAGAGCAGAGAACAGAGAGAGAGAGCAGGCTGAAAAAGCAAAGAGAGAGTGAGAGAGCATAGAGTGAGAGCAGAGAGAGAGCAGAGAAAAGAGAGAGCAGAAGAGCAGAGGGAAAGAGAGAGCAGAGAGAGAGAGCAGGCTGAGAGAGCAGAGAGGGAGAGAGAGCAGGCTGAGAGAGCAGAGGGAGAGAGAGAGCAGAGAGAGAGAGAGAGAGAGCAGGCTGAGAGAGCAGAGAACAGAGAGCAGGCTGAGAAAGCAAAGAGAGAGCAGAGAGAAGAGAGAGGGCAGAGAGAGCAGAGAGAACAGAGCAGAAAGAGCAGAGGGAGAGAGAGCAGAGAACAGAGAGAAAAGAGAGGGCAGAGAGAGCAGAGCGAGAGCAGAGGATAGAGAGAGCAGAGATAGACAGCAGAGAGAGCAGAGAGCAGAGAGAGAGAGAGCAGAGAGAGAGCAGAGTGAGAGAGAACAGAGAAGGCAGAGAGAGCAGAGAGAAGAGAGAGCAGAGAGAGAAAGCAGAGCATAGAGAAAAGAGAGAGCAGAGACTGAGATAGCAGAGAGAGATAGCAGGGAGAGCAGAGCAGAGAGAGCAGAGAACAGAGACAGAGAGCAGAGAGAGAGCAGAAGGCAGAGAGAGCTGAGCGAGCAGAGCACAGAGAGAGCATAGAGAGAGAGGAGAGGGCAGAGTGAGAGAGAGAGCAGAGGGAGAGAGAGAGCAGAGAGCAGGCTGAGAAAGCAAAGAGAGAGAGAGCAGAGAGAGAGCAGAGAAGGCAGAGAGAGAGCAGAGAGAGAAGAGGGCAGAGAGAGCAGAGGGAGAGAGAGAGAGCAGAGAACAGAGAGCAGAGCGAGCAGGCTGAGAAAGCAAAGAGAGAGTGAGAGAGCATAGAGTGAGAGCAGAGAAAAGAGAGAGCAGAGAACAGAGAGAGAGCAGGCTGAGAGAGCAAAGAGATAGCAGAGAGAAGAGAGAGGGCAGAGAGAGCAGAGAGAAAGAGCAGAGAGAGCAGAGGACAGAGAGAGAGCAGAGAGCAACAGCAGAGGGTGAGAGAGAACAGAGAGGGCAGAGAGAGAGCAGAGAGAGAACAGAGAGTGCTGAGAGAGAAGAGAGAGCAGAGAGAGAGCAAGCAGAGAGAGCAGAGCATAGAGAAAAGAGAGAGAAGGCAGAGAGAGGAGAGAAAAGAGAACAGCAGAGAGAGCAGAGGGAGAGAGAACTCTGTTGCTATAGTGACCCTGCATCACAACACTCTGTTGCTATAGTGACCCTGCATCACAACACTCTGTTGCTATAGTGACCCTGCATCACAACACTCTGTTGCTATAGTGACCCTGCATTACAACACTCTGTTGCTATAGTGACCCTGCATTACAACACTCTGTTGCTATAGTGACCCTGCATCACAACACTCTGTTGCTATAGTGACCCTGCATTACAACACTCTGTTGCTATAGTGACCCTGCATCACAACACTCTGTTGCTATAGTGACCCTGCATTACAACACTCTGTTGCTATAGTGACCCTGCATCACAACACTATGTTTCTATAGTGACCCTGCATTACAACACTCTGTTGCTATAGTGACCCTGCATCACAACACTCTGTTGCTATAGTGACCCTGCATTACAACACTCTGTTGCTATAGTGACCCTGCATCACAACACTATGTTTCTATAGTGACCCTGCATTACAACACTCTGTTGCTATAGTGACCCTGCATCACAACACTCTGTTGCTATAGTGACCCTGCATTACAACACTCTGTTGCTATAGTGACCCTGCATCACAACACTCTGTTGCTATAGTGACCCTGCATTACAACACTCTGTTGCTATAGTGACCCTGCACCACAACACTCTGTTGCTATAGTGACCCTGCATTACAACACTCTGTTGCTATAGTGACCCTGCATCACAACACTCTGTTGCTATAGTGACCCTGCATTACAACACTCTGTTGCTATAGTGACCCTGCATCACAACACTATGTTACTATAGTGACCCTGCATCACAACACTCTGTTGTACAATTTGTTTAATTCAATTTTACATATTTAATTGTTTTGTATTTAATTTCATATTTGTTTCACGTTTCAACCAATCGCAGGTTAACGTCAACCTGACAGAGGAAACGTAACATCAATAACCAAACTGTTTTCACAATTAACATGCTTTTCTTGTTTCAAGTCTGTTTTATTATGAAAAGTACAATATATCCTTGTATACTTGTACAACTATGGAGCGTATGTCCATATATAATTATACAATTTGTTATTCAACATAAAAGACAACAAATTATCACATTGGTATTTTAACGGTGTTATTGTCACAATTATAGGAAGAATGTGTGTGTGTGTGTTTGTGTTTGTCCAGTGTGTGTGTGTGTGTGTGTGTGTGTGTGTGAGAGTGTGTGTCCTGTGTGTGTGTTTCTCCAGTGTGTGTGTGTGTGTGTCCTGTGTGTCCAGTGTGTGTGTGTGTTTGTCGAATGTGTGTGTGTGTGTGTGTGTCTGTCCAGTGTGTGTGTGTCTGTCCAGTGTGTGTGTGTGTGTGTGTGTATCTGTCCAGTGTGTGTGTGTGTGTGTGTCCAGTGTGTGCGTGTGTGTGTGTCCAGTGTGAGTGTGTGTGTCCAGTGTGTGTGTGTGTGTCCAGTGTGTGTGTTTGTCCAGTGTGTGTGTGTGTCCAGTGTGTGTGTGTGTCCAGTGTGTCCAGTGTGTGTGTGTGTCCAGTGTGTGTGTGTGTCCAGTGTGAGTGTGTGTGTCCAGTGTGTGTGTGTGTGTCCAGTGTGTGTGTGTGTGTCCAGTGTGTGTGTGTGTGTCCAGTGTGTGTGTTTGTCCAGTGTGTGTGTGTGTCCAGTGTGTGTGTGTGTCCAGTGTGTCCAGTGTGTGTGTGTCCAGTGTGTGTGTGTCCAGTGTGTGTGTGTGTGTCCAGTGTGAGTGTGTGTGTATCTGTCCAGTGTGTGTGTGTGTGTGTGTGTGTCCAGTGTGTGTGTGTGTGTGTGTGTGTGTGTGTGTCCAGTGTGTGTGTGTGTGTGTGTCCAGTGTGTGTGTGTGTCCAGTGTGAGTGTGTGTGTGTGTCCAGTGTGAGTGTGTGTCCAGTGTGTGTGTGTGTGCGTCCAGTGTGTGTGTGTGTGTGTCCAGTGTGTGTGTTTGTCCTGTGTGTGTGTGTCCAGTGTGTGTGTGTCCAGTGTGAGTGTGTGTGTCCAGTGTGAGTGTGTGTGTGTCCTGTGTGTGTGTGTGTGTGTGTGTGTGTGTGTGTGTGTGTGTGTGTGTGTCCTGTGTGTGTGTTTGTCCTGTGTGTGTGTGTCCAGTGTGTCCAGTGTGTGTGTGTAAAGTGTGTGTGTGTGTGTGTCCTATGTGTCCAGTGTCAGTGTGTGTGTGTGTGTGTGTTTGTCGAGTGTGTGTGTGTGTGTGTTTGTCCAGTGTGTGTGTGTGTGTGTGTGTCCAGTGTCAGTGTGTGTGTGTGTGTGTGTTTGTCAAGTGTGTGTGTGTGTGTGTGTGTCTGTCCAGTGTGTGTGTGTCTGTCCAGTGTGTGTGTGTGTGTGTATCTGTCCAGTGTGTGTGTGTGTGTGTGTGTCCAGTGTGTGTGTGTGTGTGTGTCCAGTGTGAGTGTGTGTGTCCAGTGTGTGTGTGTCCAGTGTGTGTGTTTGTCCAGTGTGTGTGTGTGTGTCCAGTGTGTGTGTGTGTCCAGTGTGTGTGTGTGTCCAGTGTGAGTGTGTGTGTCCAGTGTGTGTGTGTGTGTCCAGTGTGTGTGTTTGTCCAGTGTGTGTGTGTGTCCAGTGTGTGTGTGTGTCCAGTGTGTCCAGTGTGTGTGTGTCCAGTGTGTGTGTGTCCAGGGTGTGTCCAGTGTGTGTGTGTGTGTGTGTGTGTGTCCAGTGTGTGTGTGTCCAGTGTGAGTGTGTGTGTATCTGTCCAGTGTGTGTGTGTGTGTGTGTCCAGTGTGTGTGTGTGTGTGTGTGTGTGTGTGTGTGTGTCCAGTGTGTGTGTGTGTCCAGTGTGAGTGTGTGTGTGTGTCCAGTGTGAGTGTGTGTCCAGTGTGTGTGTGTGTGTGTCCAGTGTGTGTGTTTGTCCTGTGTGTGTGTGTCCAGTGTGTGTGTGTCCAGTGTGTGTGTGTCCTGTGTGTGTGTCCAGTGTGAGTGTGTGTGTGTCCTGTGTGTGTGTGTGTCCTGTGTGTGTGTGAGTGTGTGTCCTGTGTGTGTGTTTGTCCTGTGTGTGTGTGTGTCCAGTGTGTCCAGTGTGTGTGTGTCCAGTGTGTGTGTCCAGTGTGTGTGTGTCCAGTGTGTGTGTGTGTCCAGTGTGAGTGTGTGTGTGTGTGTGTCCAGTGTGAGTGTGTGTGTGTGTCCAGTGTGAGTGTGTGTGTGTGTCCTGTGTGTGTGTGTGTGTGTCCTGTGTGTGTGTTTGTCCTGTGTGTGTGTGTGTGTGTGTGTGTGTGTGTCCAGTGTGTCCAGTGTGTGTGTGTCCAGTGTGTGTGTGTGTGTGTGTCCAGTGTGTGTGTGTGTGTCCTGTGTGTGTGTGTGTGTGTCCAGTGTGTGTGTGTGTGTGTCCAGTGTGTGTGTGTGTGTGTCCAGTGTGTGTGTGTGTGTCCAGTGTGTGTGTGTGTGTCCAGTGTGTGTGTCCACTGTGTGTGTGTGTCCAGGGTGTGTGTGTGTGTGCGTCCAGTGTGAGTGTGTGTGTCCAGTGTGTGTGTGTGTGTCCAGTGTGTGTGTGTGTGTCCAGTGTGTGTGTCCACTGTGTGTGTGTGTCCAGTGTGTGTGTGTGTGTCCAGTGTTGCTATAGTGACCCTGCACCACAACACTCTGTTGCTATAGTAACCCTGCATCACAACATTCCTGTTGTACAATTTGTTTAATTCAATTCCACATATTTAATTGTTTTGTATTTCATTTCATATTTGTTTCATGTTTCAACCAGTCGCAGGTTAACGTCAACCTGACAGAGGAAACGTAACATCAATAACCAAACTGTTTTCACAATTAACATGCTTTTCTTGTTTCAAGTCTGTTTTATTATGAAAAGTACAATATATCCTTGTATACTTGTACAACTATGGAGCGTATGTCCATATATAATTATACAATTTGTTATTCAACATAAAAGACAACAAATGATCACATTGGTATTTTAACGGTGTTATTGTCACAATTATAGGAAGACACGCATGTGTGTGTGTGTGTTTGTGTTTGTCCAGTGTGTGTGTGTGTGTGTGTGTGTGTGTGTGAGAGTGTGTGTCCTGTGTGTGTGTGTGTCCACTGTGTGTGTGTGTGTGTTTCTCCAGTGTGTGTGTGTGTGTGTCCTATGTGTCCAGTGTCAGTGTGTGTGTGTGTGTGTGTTTGTCAAGTGTGTGCGTGTGTGTGTGTCCAGTGTGAGTGTGTGTGTCCAGTGTGTGTGTGTCTGTCCAGTGTGTGTGTGTGTGTGTATCTGTCCAGTGTGTGCGTGTGTGTGTGTCCAGTGTGTGTGTGTGTGTCCAGTGTGTGTGTGTGTGTCCAGTGTGTGTGTGTCTGTCCAGTGTGTGTGTGTGTGTGTATCTGTCCAGTGTGTGCGTGTGTGTGTGTCCAGTGTGAGTGTGTGTGTCCAGTGTGTGTGTGTGTGTCCAGTGTGTCTGTTTGTCCAGTGTGTATGTGTGTGTGTGTGTGTGTGTGTGTCCAGTGTGTCCAGTGTGTGTGTGTCCAGTGTGTGTGTGTCCAGGGTGTGTCCACTGTGTGTGTGTGTGTGTGTGTGTGTGTCCAGTGTGTGTGTGTCCAGTGTGTGTGTGTTCAGTGTGAGTGTGTGTGTGTCCAGTGTGAGTGTGTGTGTCCAGTGTGAGTGTGTGTGTGTGTGTGTGTCCAGTGTGTGTGTGTGTGTGTGTGTGTGTGTGTGTGTGTGTGTGTCCAGTGTGTGTGTGTGTGTGTGTGTGTCTAGTGTGAGTAGGTGTGTGTGTCCAGTGTGAGTGTGTGTGTGTGTCCAGTGTGTGTGTGTGTGTGTCCAGTGTGTGTGTGTGTGTGTCCAGTGTGTGTGTTTGTCCTGTGTGTGTGTCCAGTGTGAGTGTGTGTGTCCAGTGTGAGTGTGTGTGTGTCCTGTGTGTGTGTGTGTGTGTCCTGTGTGTGTGTGTGTGTGTGTGTGTGTGTGTGTCCTGTGTGTGTGTTTGTCCTGTGTGTGTGTGTGTGTCCAGTGTGTCCAGTGTGAGTGTGTGTGTGTCCAGTGTGAGTGTGTGTGTGTGTGTGTGTCCAGTGTGAGTGTGTGTGTGTGTCCAGTGTGAGTGTGTGTGTGTGTCCAGTGTGAGTGTGTGTGTGTGTCCTGTGTGTGTGTGTGTGTGTGTCCTGTGTGTGTGTGTGTGTGTCCTGTGTGTGTCCAGTTAGTGTGTGTGTGTGTGTTCAGTGTGTGTGTCCAGTGTGTGTGTGTCCAGTGTGTGTGTGTGTGTGTGTCCAGTGTGTGTGTGTGTGTCCAGTGTGTGTGTGTGTGTCCAGTGTGTGTGTGTGTGTGTGTGTCCAGTGTGTGTGTGTGTGTCCAGTGTGTGTGTCCACTGTGTGTGTGTGTCCAGGGTGTGTGTGTGTGTGCGTCCAGTGTGAGTGTGTGTGTCCAGTGTGTGTGTGTCCTGTGTGTGTGTCCAGTGTGTGTGTGTGTGTGTGTGTGTGTCCAGTGTGTGTGTGTGTCCCCAATATGTGTGTGTGTGTGTGTCTCCTGTGTGTGTGTTTGTCCTTTGTGTGTGTGTGTCCAGTGTGTGTGTGTGTCCAGTGTGTGTGTGTGTCCAGTGTGTGTGTGTGTGTGTGTGTCCAGTGTGTGTGTGTCCAGGGTGTGTCCACTGTGTGTGTGTGTGTCCAGTGTGTGTGTGTGTGTGTGTGTGCGTCCAGTGTGAGTGTGTGTGTCCAGTGTGTGTGTGTCCTGTGTGTCTGTCCAGTGTGTGTGTGTGTGTCCAGTGTGAGTGTGTGTGTGTCCTGTGTGTGTGTGTGTGTGTGTCCTGTGTGTGTGTGTGTCCAGTCTGTGTGTGTGTCCAGTGTGTCCAGTGTGTGTGTGTCCAGTGTGTGTGTCCAGTGTGTGTGTCTGTCCAGTGTGTGTGTGTGTGTGTGTGTATCTGTCCAGTGTGTGTGTGTGTGTGTGTCCAGTGTGTGTGTGTGTGTGTCCAGTGTGTGTGTGTGTGTGTGTGTGTGTGTGTGTCCAGTGTGAGTGTGTGTGTGTGTCCAGTGTGAGTGTGTGTGTGTGTCCAGTGTGTGTGTGTGTGTGTGTGTGTGTCCTGTGTGTGTGTGTGTGTCCTGTGTGTGTGTGTGTGTCCAGTGTGTGTGTGTGTCCAGTGTGTGTGTGTGTGTGCGTCCAGTGTGAGTGTGTGTGTCCAGTGTGTGTGTGTCCTGTGTGTGTGTCCAGTGTGAGTGTGTGTGTGTCCTGTGTGTGTGTCCAGTGTGTGTGTGTCCAGTGTGAGTGTGTGTGTCCAGTGTGAGTGTGTGTGTGTCCTGTGTGTGTGTCCAGTGTGAGTGTGTGTGTCCAGTGTGAGTGTGTGTGTGTGTGTCCTGTGTGTGTGTCCAGTGAGTGTGTGTGTGTGTGTGTGTGTCCTGTGTGTGTGTCCAGGGTGAGTGTGTGTCCAGTGTGTGTGTCCAGCGTGAGTGTGTGTGTGTGTGTGTGTGTGTGTGTGTGTGTGTGTGTGTGTGTGTGTGTGTGTGTGTGTGTGTGTGTGTGTGTGTGTGTGCGTGCGTGTCAGGTTATTATTTCATGGACACTGAGTTGCCATCAAACCAAACCCTAAACCCTGGATAGAGGGGCTCAGTGAATGTGGAGGTGAATGTGTTCAGGTGGGTCAGTGTGTCAGAGGAGGCTCTATAGAAGGACAGAGTGCCGGCTGGCCAGTCCAGATACACTCCTACTCTGTGGGAGCTGGAGGAGGGGACGTCTATGGTAGTGGGATTATTATTGTGCCAGGCAGTGTAACTGTTGTCAGAGCAGAACAGACTCCAGGACTTGTCATTGTATCCAAGATAACAGTCATCACCCTCTCCTCTCCTGCTGATTCCTTTATATGTCACTCCTATACCAGCCCCCCTTATCCCACTCCACTCTACCTCCCAGTAACAGCGCCCAGTCAGACCCTCTCTACACAGCACCTGTCCACAGTCCTCAAATCTCTCTGGGTCATCAGGATACGGCTGCTCCTCTGTCCTATATGTCACCTTTCTGTTCTCCTCAGACAGAGAGAGGAGTCTGTTTACTGTGTTTAGGTCCAGTGTGAGATCACAGACATCTGATGGATGAAACCAGACACAATATTAGAAATCATCATCATTCACATTAGAATGTTAACTCACTTTTCACTAATTCATTTAATGTAGATGTTTCTAGGTATCAAAAGGAGAAGTTAAGGTAACTTGAGACTTGTTGAATGATCATATGTTATACTGTATGGTAATATAAAACACACTTAATCCCATTAATTACACACACACACACACACACACACACACACACACACACACACACAGTCAAAGCAACTCTTTGTAAACGTTGGTGTCCCTGATTCTGTAGAACTACAGCTGATATTTAATATGACCAAGTAAGTAATGATGGTGGTCTTTGACTTTGACTTAACTTGAATTAAGACTTATTCTTAGTCATATTCTTCACAGCAGTCAACACTCACATTTTCTAAGCCCAGGTTTCATTGTGTTCTCTCCACCATGTTCCACACTGTGTAGAGGTAAGCAGAACAGACCGTCATTGAGTGGTACATGTTAACACGCACACACACACACACACACACACACACACACACACACACACACACACACACACACACACACACACACACACACACACACACACATTGGTCAGCCAATGTTTGTGTGTGTGCGCGTGTGTTATGTGTGTGTGAATGTGTCCAGTGTGTGCGTGTGTGTGTGTGTGTGTCCAGTGTGTGTGTGTGTGTGTCCAGTGTGTGTGTGTGTGTGTGTGTGTGTGTGTGTGTGTGTGTGTGTGTGTGTGTGTGACCAGTGTCAATCTCTCAATGACACACACACACACACACACACACACACACACACACACACACACACAGCCATCATATAACTTTGTCCAAGTGGTGGTCAGAATGTTTGTCTTAACTAGCCTGATAAGTCAAACATGTCTGATATGAACATTGACATAAACCCTCTACATACTTGAGTTTCTCCAGTCTGCAGTGTGGATCCTCCAGTCCAGCAGAGAGCAGTCTGACTCCTGAGTCTCCTGGGTGATTGTAGCTCAGGTCCAGCTCTCTCAGGTGTGAGGGGTTTGACCTCAGAGCTGAGACCAGAGAAGCACAGCCTTCCTCTGTGACTAGCCAGCCTGACAGCCTGCAAAGAGTCAAATCATATTAAAATCACACTGATATTCTTTGGTGGTGAAAATAGTGGCAGTAGATTTTTCTCCATATTCATGTCACACCCTGATCTGTTACACCTGTCTTGTGATTGTCTTCACCTCCTCCAGGTGTCGCTTATTTCCCTGGTGTATTTATCCCTGTGTTTCCCTGGTGTATATATCCCTGTGTTTCCCTGGTGTATATATCTCTGTGTATCCCTGGTGTATATATCCCTGTGTTTCCCTGGTGTATATATCCCTGTGTTTCCCTGGTGTATATATCCCTGTGTTTCCCTGGTGTATATATCCCTGTGTTTCCCTGGTGTATATATCCCTGTGTTTCCCTGGTGTATATATCTCTGTGTTTCCCTGGTGTATATATCACCGTGTTTCCCTGGTGTATATATCCCTGTGTTTCCTTGGTGTACATATCCCTGTGTTTCCCTGGTGTATATATCCCTGTGTTTCCCTGGTGTATATATCCCTGTGTTTCCCTGGGGTATATATCCCTGGTGTATATATCCCTGTGTTTCCCTGGTGTATATATCCCTGTGTTTCCCTGGTGTATATATCCCTGTGTTTCCCTGGTGTATACATCACCGTGTTTCCCTGGTGTATATATCCCTGTGTTTCCCTGGTGTATATATCCCTGTGTTTCCCTGGTGTATATATCCCTGTGTTTCCTTGGTGTATATATCCCTGTGTTTCCCTGGTGTATATATCCCTGTGTTTCCCTGGTGTATATATCCCTGTGTTTCCCTGGTGTATATATCCCCGTGTTTCCTCTGGTGTATATATCCCTGTGTTTCCCTGGTGTATATATCGCCGTGTTTCCCTGGTGTGTATATCCCTGTGTTTCCCTGGTGTATATATCCCTGTGTTTCCCTGGTGTATATATCCCTGTGTATATATCCCTGTGTCTCCCTGGTGTATATATCCCTGTGTTTCCCTGGTGTATATATCCCTGTGTTTTCCTGGTGTATATATCCCTGTGTTTCCCTGTGTATATATCCCTGTGTTTCCCTGGTGTATATATCCCTGTGTTTCCCTGGTGTATATATCTCTGTGTTTCCCTGGTGTACATTTCCCTGTGTTTCCCTGGTGTATATATCCCTGTGTTTCCCTGGTGTATATATCCCTGTGTTTCCCTGGTGTATATATCTCTGTGTTTCCCTGGTGTATATATCCCTGTGTTTCCCTGGTGTATATATCCCTGTGTTTCCCTGGTGTATATATCCCTGTGTTTCCTGTATCTCTGTACCAGTTCGTCTTGTATGTTTATCAAGTCAACCAGCGTTTTTCACTACTCCTGCTTCTATTCTTTTTTGAAAGTCCTCCTGGTTTTTGTCCCTTGCCTGTTTTCTGGACTCTGTACCTCTAGCCTGCCTGACCATTCTGCCTGTCCTGACCTCTAGCCTGCCTGACCATTCTGCCTGTCCTGACCATTCTGCCTGTCCTGACCTCTAGTCTGCCTGACCTCTAGCCTGCCTGACCATTCTGCCTGTCCTGACCATTCTGCCTGTCCTGACCTCTAGTCTGCCTGACCATTCTGCCTGTCCTGACCTCTAGCCTGCCTGACCATTCTGCCTGTCCTGACCTCTAGTCTGCCTGACCTCTAGCCTGCCTGACCATTCTGCCTGTCCTGACCTCTAGTCTGCCTGACCATTCTGCCTGTCCTGACCTCTAGTCTGCCTGACCTCTAGCCTGCCTGACCATTCTGCCTGTCCTGACCTCTAGTCTGCCTGACCATTCTGCCTGTCCTGACCTCTAGTCTGCCTGACCATTCTGCCTGTCCTGACCTCTAGTCTGCCTGACCATTCTGCCTGTCCTGACCTATAGTCTGCCTGCCAAACTGTACCTCCTGGACTCTGATCTGGGGATGACCTTTTGCCTGTCCACGACCATTCTCTTGCCTACCCCTTTTAATATATTAATAAATATCAAAGACTCTAACCATCTGCCTCCCGTGCCATCTGGGTCTCGCCTTGTGCCTTAAACCACACTGCTATTATTTTAGGGTATCACCTTTAATTTGAGGGTATTTTAATACATGTCTGTTTCACCATTTAGAAAAATAAAACATGCTAACCTCTCACCTTTAACCTCAAATAAAAGGTGATATTCTGTACTGTCACCTAATATGAAACATTATATATCAAATCCAAAATGCTGGAGAGTAGCGCCAAATTTTTAACTGTAAGCTTCACTGTCCAAACACATATGGTGTGGACTATGTGTGTCTGGTAAACACATGTGGATCTGGTGAACAGTTATCACTTGTTGACCAACTACAGGAATACTGACCTCAGAGTCTCCAGTTTACAGTGGGGATTCCCCAGTCCAGCAGAGAGCAGCTTCACTCCTGAATCCTTCAGGTCATTGTTACTCAGATCCAGCTCTCTCAGGTGTGAGGGGTTTGACCTCAGAGCTGAGACCAGAGAAGCACAGCCTTCCTCTGTGACTCCACAGCCTGACAGCCTGCAAAGAGATCATCATGACTTCACAAACACACTGTTAATTTAACACCAGTAGTGTAGAAGGACAATGTCAGATGCATTTGGTTTATTCTCTCAAACAACATATAGATTCATCTTCCATCTCCTAGAATTGTATGGTCATAATGTTATACTAATGTGAAAATCAATGCATTTATTCAATATGTTATTCAATATAATGATCAATGAACCCTTTTGTAAGTGTGATTGATATGTGATAATGAACATAGAATATCCAGTTCATTAACTGTAACAACCCCAGCTTCCTGTGGTGAAACGACTGCTGTGCAAGGTATTGGGCAACAGCTTTTGTCCTGTGTGTGTGTGTGTGTGTGTGTGTGTGTGTGTGTGTGTGTGTGTGTGTGAGTGTGTCCAGTGTGTGTGTGTTTGTATGTCCAGCGTGTGTGTGTGTGTCTATTGTGTGTGTGTGTCTATTGTGTGTGTCCAGTCTGTGTTTGAGAGGACACACACACATACACTGGACACACACACACACACACAGTCAGCATATAACTTTGTCCAAGTGGTGGTCAGAATGTTTGTCTTAACTAGCCTGATAAGTCAAACATGTCTGATATGAACATTGACATAAACCCTCTACATACTTGAGTTTCTCCAGTCTGCAGTGTGGATCCTCCAGTCCAGCAGAGAGCAGTCTGACTCCTGAGTCTCCTGGGTGATTGTAGCTCAGGTCCAGCTCTCTCAGGTGTGAGGGGTTTGACCTCAGAGCTGAGACCAGAGAAGCACAGCCTTCCTCTGTGACTAGACAGCCTGACAGCCTGCAAAGAGTCAAATCATATTAAAATCACACTGATATTCTTTGGTGGTGAAAATAGTGACAGTATATTTTTTCAACATATTCAGATACAGTGTCCTGAAACCTGTCTTATCTATTCATAAATGAACGTATCATTATTAGAAATTACTAATTATCAAAGTATTGCCTGCAGATAGAAACATATATAGTACAAATATTTGAGTAAACTGACCAGACCAGTTTAAAAAGCAGTATCAGTCAAAAGACAGACAGTGTGGTATCAGATTTAGATTGTATTGAGTAAACAGTCCACACCATATCTATAATGACAGTGAGGTATCAGATTTAGATTGTATTGATTAAACAGTCCACACCATATCTATAATGACAGTGAGGTATCAGATTTAGATTGTATTGAGTAAACAGTCCACACCATATCTATAATGACAGTGAGGTATCAGATTTAGATTGTATTTAGTATACAGTCCACATCATATCTATATTGACAGTGAGGTATCAGATTTAGATTGTATTGAGTAAACAGTCCACATCATATCTATTTTGACAGTGAAGCTAACATTTTAAATGTGTCTCTATACTCCAACATTTTGGATTTGAGATCAAATGTTTCATATGAGGTGACAGTATATAATGTCACCTTTTATTTGAGGGTATTTTAATACATATCTGTTTCACCATTTAGAAATGAAAGCACTTTATGTATCTAGTCCCCCCATACTTTGATAATTTGAAGAAGTCGTAAATATTCTGATCAATTTACTTATAGTGTATTAAAGTAGTCAAAAGTGTAGTATTTGGTTCCAAACACATTGGTTGCATTTACAGTTTGTTTTGGTTGTGTTTTGGGTTGTGTTTTGCCCAATAGTAACTGAACTGTGGATGATGACTGGAGTAATTTTCTATCTAAGGGAGTAGATAACACGTTTCTAAACAATACTAAATTAATCCTGATTATGCCTTGATTAATACAAATCATGAATGAATCATGAATAATAACACTAAGAGTTGGTTTGAACAGATCTGAATCAGGAAACTAAGAGTTGGTTTAAACAGATCTGAATCAGGAAACTAAGAGATGGTTTGAACAGATCTGAATCAGGACACTAAGAGTTGGTTTAAACAGATCTGAATCAGGAAACTAAGAGTTGGTTTAAACAGATCTGAATCAGGAAACTAAGAGTTGGTTTGAACAGATCTGAATCAGGAAACTAAGAGTTGGTTTAAACAGATCTGAATCAGGAAACTAAGAGTTGGTTTAAACAGATCTGAATCAGGAAACTAAGAGTTGGTTTAAACAGATCTGAATCAGGAAACTAAGAGTTGGTTTAAACAGATCTGAATCAGGACACTAAGAGTTGGATTAAACTGATCTGAATCTGATTAAAGATAGAACTGCCAAATGGGGTGGAGTTGCAATCTACTGTAGAGACAGCCTGTAGAGTTCTGTCCTACTATCCAGGTCTGTACCCAAACAATTCCAGCTTCTACTTTTAAAAATCCACCTTTCCAGAAACAAGTCTCTCACCGTTGCCGCTTGCTATAGACCACCTTCTACCCCCAGCTGTGCCCTGGACACCATATGTGAACTGATTGCCCCCCATCTATCTTCAGAGCTCGTGCTACTAGGTGACCTAAACTGGGACATGCTTAACACCCCGGCCACCCTACAATCTAAGCTTGATGCCCTCAATCTCTCACAAATTGTCAATGAACCCACCAGGTACAACCCCAAATCCGTAAACACGGGCACCCTCAACGATATCATCCAAACCAACTTGCCCTCCAAATACACCTCTGCTGTTTTCAACCAAGATCTCAGCGATCACTGCCTCATTGCCTGCATCCGTAACGGGTCTGCAGTCAAACGACCACCCCTCATCACTATCAAACGCTCCCTAAAACACTTCAGCGAGCAGGCCTTCCTAATCGACCTGGCCCGGGTATCCTGGAAGGATATTGACCTCATCCCGTCAGTAGAGGACGCCTGGTCATTCTTTAAAAGTGCCTTCCTCACCATCTTAAATAAGCATGTCCCTTTCAAAAAATGTTTGAACCAGGAACAGATATAGCCCTTGGTTCTCTCCAGACCTGACTGCCCTTGACCAGCACAAAAACATCCTGTGGCGGGCTGGACTAGCATCGAATGGCCCCCGTGATATGCAACTTTTCAAGGAAGTCAGGAGCAAATATACACAGGCAGTTAGGAAAGCTAAGGCTAGCTTTTTGAAGCAGAAATTTGCATCCTGTAGCACAAACTCAAAAAAGTTCTGGGACACTGTAAAATCCATGGAGAATAAGAGCACCTCTTCACAGCTGCCCACTGCACTGAGGCGAGGAAACACTGTCACCACGATAAATCCACTATAATTGAGAATTTCAACAATCATTTTTCTACGGCTGGCCATGCTTTCCACCTGGCTAACCCTACCCCGGTCAACAGCCCTGCACTCCCCACAGCAACATGCCCAAGCCTCCCCTATTTCTCCTTCACCCAAATCCAGATAGCTGATGTTCTTAAAGAACTGCAAAACCTGGACCCCTACAAATCAGCCGGGCTAGACAATCTGGACCCTCTCTTTCTAAAATTATCTGCTGAAATTGTTGCAACCACAATTACTAGCCTGTTCAACCTCTCTTTCGTATCGTCTGAGATTCCCAAAGATTTGAAAGCTGCCGCAGTCATCCTCGTCTTCAACGGGGGGGACACTCTAGACCCAAATTGCTACAGACCTATTACTATCCTGCCCTGCCTTTCTAAGATCTTCGCCTAGTTAATAAACAGATTACCGACCACTTCGAATTTCACCGTACCTTTTCCGCTATGCAATCTGGTTTCAGAGCTGGTCATGGGTGCACCTCAGCCACGCTCAAGGTCCTAAACGATATCATAACCGCCATCGATAAGAGACATTACTGTGCAGCCATATTCATCGACCTGGCCAAGGCTTTTGACTCTGTCAATCACCACATTCTTATTGGCAGACTCAACAGCCTTGGTTTCTCAAATGATTGCCTCGCTTGGTTCACCAACTACTTCTCTGATAGAGTTCAGTGTGTCAAATCGGAGTGCCTGTTGTCTGGACCTCTTGCAGTCTCTATGGGGGTGCCACAGGGTTCAATTCTCGGGCCGACTCTCTTCTCTGTATACATCAATGATGTCGCTCTTGCTGCTGGTGATTCTCTGATCCACTTCTACGCAGACGACACCATTCTGTATACTTCTGGCCAACTGATCACTGCCCACACCCGCCCGACCGTCCAGCATCACTACTCTGGACGGCTCTGATTTAGAATATGTGGACAACTACAAATACCTAGGTTTTTGGTTAGACTGTAAACTCTCCTTCCAGACTCACATTAAGCATCTCCAATCCAAAATTAAATCTAGAATAGGCTTCCTATTTCGCAACAAAGCATCCTTCACTCATGCAGCCAAACATACCCTCGTAAAACTGACCATCCTACCGATCCTCGACTTCAGCAATGTCATCTATAAAATAGCCTCCAACACTCTGCTCAACAAATTGGATGCAGTTTATCACAGTGCCATCCGTTTTGTCACCAAAGCCCCATATATTACCCACCACTGCGACCTGTACGCTCTCGTTGGCTGGCCATCGCTTCATACTCGTTGCCAAACCATCTGGCTCCAGGTCATCTACAAGTCTCTGCTAGGTAAAGCCCCGCCTTATCTCAGCTCACTGGTCACCATAGCAGCACCCACTCGTAGCACGCGCTCCAGCAGGTGTTTTTCACTGGTCACCCCCAAAGCCAATTCCTCATTTGGCCGCCTCTCCTTCCAGTTCTCTGCTGCCAATGACTGGAACAAACTGCAAAAATCTCTGAAGCTGGAGACTCTTATCTCCCTCACTAGCTTTAAGCACCAGCTGTCAGAGCAGCTCACAGATCACTGCACCTGTACATAGACCATCTGTAAATAGCCCATCTATCTACCTCATCTCCATACTGTATTTATGTATTTATCTTGCTCCTTTGCACCCCAGTATCTCTACTTGCACATTCGTCTTCTGTACATCTACCATTCCAGTGTTTAATTGCTATAATGTAATTACTTCGCCACCATGGCCTATTTATTACCTTAAATCTCTTATCTTACCTCATTTGCACTCACTGTATATAGACTTTTTGCTTTCTTTTGTTCTACTGTATTATTGACTATGTTTTGTTTATTCCATGTGTAACTCTGTGTTGTTGTATGTGTCGAATTGCTATGCTTTATCTTGGCCAGGTCGCAGTTGCAAATGAGAATTTGTTCTCAACTAGCCTACCTGGTTAAATAAAGGTGAAATAAAAATAATTAAAAATAATATGAGTGAGAAAGTTAGACGCTACAACAAAACATGCGAACCTCTCACCATTACCAATAACAGAGGATACAACAAAACATGCTAACCTCTCACCATTACCAGTAACAGAGGCTACAACATTACATGCTAACATCTCAACATTTCCAGTAACAGAGGCTACAACAAAACATGCTAACATCTCAACATTTCCAGTAACAGAGGCTACAACAAAACATGCTAACCTCTCACCATTACCAATAACAGAGGCTACAAGAAAACATGCTAACCTCACCATTACCAATAATAGAGGCTACAACAAAACATGCTAACCTCTCACCATTACCAATAACAGAGACTACACCAAAACATGCTAACCTCTCACCATTACCAATAACAGAGACTACACCAAAACATGCTAACCTCTCACCATTACCAATAACAGAGGCTACAACAAAACATGCTAACCTCTCACCATTACCAATAACAGAGGCTACAACAAAACATGCTAACCTCTCACCGTTACCAATAACAGAGGCTACAACAAAACATACTAACCTCTCACCATTACCAATAACAGAGGCTACAACAAAACATGCTAACCTCTCACCATTACCAATAACAGAGGCTATAACAAAACATGCTAACCTCTCACCATTACCAATAACAGAGGCTACAACAAAACATGCTAACCTCTCACCATTACCAATAACAGAGGCTACAACAAAACATGCTAACCTCTCACCATTACCAAATAACAGAGACTACAACAAAACATGCTAACCTCTCACCATTACCAATAACAGAGGCTACAACAAAACATGCTAACCTCTCACCATTACCAATAACAGAGACTACAACAAAACATGCTAACCTCTCACCATTACCAATAACAGAGACTACAACAAAACATGCTAACCTCTCACCATTGCCAATAAGAGAGACTACAACAAAACATGTCTGGATCCGGTTTGGAGCGAGCGGTCGCATTTGCATTCGCTCCGCAGGTAGTATAACTTTTCATTACATTTCATTACATTTCATTATAGTACAACGGTTTGATTTGTCTAATCTTAGCAACTTCTTCTTAGCTAGCTACATAGCCATCTTTGTATCAAAGATAATTGCGTAATTATCGTATTTCGTCGTCCTAACGCAGTCTACACTGCTATCTGCCCAGCAGCTAGCCAGCTAGCCAGCTAGCCAGCTAGCAAACGTCCACCGTCTACCGAATAGCAGCACTGTAGAAACTATTACACTCAACGGAACGACTTGATTAGTGTAGTGTTAGCTAGCTACATAGTTGTCTTTGCTGTCTTCGTATCCAAGATAATTGGGTAGTTCAGAGTGTGTAGTTTTAGAGTGATTATCTTAATTTACCGAGGTTAGCTAGCCAGCTATTTGTCGTCCTTAACGTAGGAAACACTGCTAGCTAGCCAACAGCTAGCCAACGTCTACCGAATAGAACTTCCGCACTCAACAACCCGGTCGCATTCCGCTTCGCTCCACAGGTAGTATCACATTTTCATTTCATTTCATTACAGTACAACGGTTTGATTTGTTTGATCGTAGCTAGCTACATAGCTAGCTACATAGCCGTCTTTGTATCAAAGATAATTGTGTAGTCTAGAGCGATTTTCTAGGTTAGCTAGCCAGCTATTGTCGTTCTTTTAACGCAACGTAACGTAATCAACACTGCTAGCTAGCCAGCTAGCCACCGAATAGCAGCACTGTAGCAGCACTGTAGAAACTATTACACTCAACGGAACGACTTGATTAGTGTAGTGTCAACAACGCAGCCACTGCCAGCTAGCCTACTTCAGCAGTACTGTATCATTTTAATCATTTTAGTCAATAAGATTCTTGCTACGTAAGCTTAACTTTCTGAACATTCGAGACGTGTAGTCCACTTGTCATTCCAATCTCCTTTGCATTAGTGTAGCCTCTCCTGTAGCCTGTCAACTATGTGTCTGTCTATCCCTGTTCTCTCCTCTCTGCACAGACCATACAAACGCTTCACACCGCGTGGCCGCGGCCACCCTAATCTGGTGGTCCCAGCGCGCACGACCCACGTGGAGTTCCAGGTCTCCGGTAGCCTCTGGAACTGCCGATCTGCGGCCAACAAGGCAGAGTTCATCTCAGCCTATGCCTCCCTCCAGTCCCTCGACTTCTTGGCACTGACGGAAACATGGATCACCACAGATAACACTGCTACTCCTACTGCTCTCTCTTCGTCCGCCCACGTGTTCTCGCACACCCCGAGAGCAGCTGGTCAGCGGGGTTGTGGCACCGGGATCCTCATCTCTCCCAAGTGGTCATTCTCTCTTTCTCCCCTTACCCATCTGTCTATCGCCTCCTTTGAATTCCATGCTGTCACAGTTACCAGCCCTTTCAAGCTTAACATCCTTATCATTTATCGCCCTCCAGGTTCCCTCGGAGAGTTCATCAATGAGCTTGATGCCTTGATAAGCTCCTTTCCTGAGGACGGCTCACCTCTCACAGTTCTGGGCGACTTTAACCTCCCCACGTCTACCTTTGACTCATTCCTCTTTGCCTCCTTCTTTCCACTCCTCTCCTCTTTTGACCTCACCCTCTCACCTTCCCCCCCTACTCACAAGGCAGGCAATACGCTTGACCTCATCTTTACTAGATGCTGTTCTTCCACTAACCACATTGCAACTCCCCTCCAAGTCTCCGACCACTACCTTGTATCCTTTTCCCTCTCGCTCTCATCCAACACTTCCCACACTGCCCCTACTCGGATGGTATCGCGCCGTCCCAACCTTCGCTCTCTCTCCCCCGCTACTCTCTCCTCTTCCATCCTATCATCTCTCCCCTCTGCTCAAACCTTCTCCAACCTATCTCCTGATTCTGCCTCCTCAACCCTCCTCTCCTCCCTTTCTGCATCCTTTGACTCTCTATGTCCCCTATCCTCCAGGCCGGCTCGGTCCTCCCCTCCCGCTCCGTGGCTCGACGACTCATTGCGAGCTCACAGAACAGGGCTCCGGGCAGCCGAGCGGAAATGGAGGAAAACTCGCCTCCCTGCGGACCTGGCATCCTTTCACTCCCTCCTCTCTACATTTTCCTCTTCTGTCTCTGCTGCTAAAGCCACTTTCTACCACTCTAAATTCCAAGCATCTGCCTCTAACCCTAGGAAGCTCTTTGCCACCTTCTCCTCCCTCCTGAATCCTCCTCCCCCTCCCCCCTCTCTGCAGATGACTTCGTCAACCATTTTGAAAAGAAGGTCGACGACATCCGATCCTCGTTTGCTAAGTCAAACGACATCGCTGGTTCTGCTCACACTGCCCTACCCTGTGCTCTGACCTCTTTCTCCCCTCTCTCTCCAGATGAAATCTCGCGTCTTGTGACGGCCGGCCGCCCAACAACCTGCCCGCTTGACCCTATCCCCTCCTCTCTTCTCCAGACCATTTCCGGAGACCTTCTCCCTTACCTCACCTCGCTCATCAACTCATCCCTGACCGCTGGCTACGTCCCTCCCGTCTTCAAGAGAGCGAGAGTTGCACCCCTTCTGAAAAAACCTACACTCGATCCCTCCGATGTCAACAACTACAGACCAGTATCCCTTCTTTCTTTTCTCTCCAAAACTCTTGAACGTGCCGTCCTTGGCCAGCTCTCCTGCTATCTCTCTCAGAATGACCTTCTTGATCCAAATCAGTCAGGTTTCAAGACTAGTCATTCAACTGAGACTGCTCTTCTCTGTATCACGGAGGCGCTCCGCACTGCTAAAGCTAACTCTCTCTCCTCTGCTCTCATCCTTCTAGACCTATCGGCTGCCTTCGACACTGTGAACCATCAGATCCTCCTCTCCACCCTCTCCGAGTTGGGCATCTCCGGCGCGGCCCACGCTTGGATTGCGTCCTACCTGACAGGTCGCTCCTACCAGGTGGCGTGGCGAGAATCTGTCTCCTCACCACGCGCTCTCACCACTGGTGTCCCCCAGGGCTCTGTTCTAGGCCCTCTCCTATTCTCGCTATACACCAAGTCACTTGGCTCTGTCATAACCTCACATGGTCTCTCCTATCATTGCTATGCAGACGACACACAATTAATCTTCTCCTTTCCCCCTTCTGATGACCAGGTGGCGAATCGCATCTCTGCATGTCTGGCAGACATATCAGTGTGGATGACGGATCACCACCTCAAGCTGAACCTCGGCAAGACGGAGCTGCTCTTCCTCCCGGGGAAGGACTGCCCGTTCCATGATCTCGCCATCACGGTTGACAACTCCATTGTGTCCTCCTCCCAGAGCGCTAAGAACCTTGGCGTGATCCTGGACAACACCCTGTCGTTCTCAACTAACATCAAGGCGGTGGCCCGTTCCTGTAGGTTCATGCTCTACAACATCCGCAGAGTACGACCCTGCCTCACACAGGAAGCGGCGCAGGTCCTAATCCAGGCACTTGTCATCTCCCGTCTGGACTACTGCAACTCGCTGTTGGCTGGGCTCCCTGCCTGTGCCATTAAACCCCTACAACTCATCCAGAACGCCGCAGCCCGTCTGGTGTTCAACCTTCCCAAGTTCTCTCACGTCACCCCGCTCCTCCGCTCTCTCCACTGGCTTCCAGTTGAAGCTCACATCCGCTACAAGACCATGGTGCTTGCCTACGGAACTGTGAGGGGAACGGCACCTCAGTACCTCCAGGCTCTGATCAGGCCCTACACCCAAACAAGGGCACTGCGTTCATCCACCTCTGGCCTGCTCGCCTCCCTACCACTGAGGAAGTACAGTTCCCGCTCAGCCCAGTCAAAACTGTTCGCTGCTCTGGCCCCCCAATGGTGGAACAAACTCCCTCACGACGCCAGGACAGCGGAGTCAATCACCACCTTCCGGAGACACCTGAAACCCCACCTCTTTAAGGAATACCTAGGATAGGATAAAGTAATCCTTCTGACCCCCCCCCTTAAAAGATTTAGATGCACTGTTGTAAAGTGGCTGTTCCACTGGATGTCATAAGGTGAATGCACCAATTTGTAAGTCGCTCTGGATAAGAGCGTCTGCTAAATGACTTAAATGTAAATGTAAATGTAAACATGCTAACCTCTCACCATTACCAATAACAGAGACTACAACAAAACATGCTAACCTCTCACCATTACCAATAACAGAGACTACAACAAAACATGCTAACCTCTCACCATTACCAATAACAGAGACTACACCAAAACATGCTAACCTCTCACCATTACCAATAACAGAGACTACAACAAAACATACTAACCTCTCACCATTACCAATAACAGAGGCTACAACAAAACATGCTAACCTCTCACCATTACCAATAACAGAGGCTACAACAAAACATGCTAACCTCTCACCATTACCAATAACAGAGGCTACAACAAAACATACTAACCTCTCACCATTACCAATAACAGAGGCTACAACAAAACATGCTAACCTCTCACCATTACCAATAACAGAGGCTACAACAAAACATGCTAACCTCTCACCATTACCAATAACAGAGGCTACAACAAAACATACTAACCTCTCACCATTACCAATAATAGAGGCTACAACAAACATGCTAACCTCTCACCATTACCAATAACAGAGACTACAACAAAACATGTTAACCTCTCACCATTACCAATAACAGAGGCTACAACAAAACATGCTAACCTCTCACCATTACCAATAACAGAGACTACAACAAAACATGCTAACCTCTCACCGTTACCAATAACAGAGACTACAACAAAACATGCTAACCTCTCACCATAACCAATAACAGAGACTACAACAAAACATGCTAACCTCTCACCATTACCAATAACAGAGACTACAACAAAACATGCTAACCTCTCACCATTACCAATAACAGAGGCTACAACAAAACATGCTAACCTCTCACCATTACCAATAACAAAGACTACAACAAAACATGCTAACCTCTCACCATTACCAATAACAGAGGCTACAACAAAACATACTAACCTCTCACCATTACCAATAACAGAGGCTACAACAAAACATGCTAACCTCTCACCATTACCAATAACAGAGACTACAACAAAACATGCTAACCTCTCACCATTACCAATAACAGAGGCTACAACAAAACATGCTAACCCCTCACCATTACCAATAACAGAGGCTACAACAAAACATGCTAACCTCTCACCATTACCAATAACAGAGACTACAACAAAACATGCTAACCTCTCACCATTAACCTCAAATAAAAGGTGACATTCTGTACTGTCGCCTAATATGAAACATTATATCTCAAATCCAAAATGCTGGAGCATAGCACCACATGTAAAACTGTAAGCTTCACTGTCCAAACACATATGGTGTGGACTATGTGTGTCTGGTAAACACATGTGGATCTGGTGAACAGTTATCACTTGTTGACCAACTACAGGAATACTGACCTCAGAGTCTCCAGTTTACAGTGAGGATTCCCCAGTCCAGCAGAGAGCAGCTTCACTCCTGAATCCTTCAGGTCATTGTAGCTCAGGTCCAGCTCTCTCAGGTGTGAGGGGTTTGACTTCAGAGCTGAGACCAGAGAAGCACAGCCTTCCTCTGTGACTCCACAGCCTGACAGCCTGACAAAGAGATCATCATGACTTCACAAACACACTGTTCATTTAACACCAGTAGTGTAGAAGGACAATGGCAGATGCATTTGGTTTATTCTCTCAAACAACATATAGATTCATCTTCCGTCTCCTAGAACTGTATGGTCATAATGTTATACTAATGTGAAAATCAATGCATTTATTCAATATGTTTTTCAATATAATATTATATACGGATTATGTACATCATTTTCTCTAAACTGGATATTTCTTCCTGATGATTAGTTCTTACATGTCATTTTATTTACTCACAGAACAGCTCTGGAGGCTTTGACCACTGGCATCAGCCTCAGAAGACCTTCCTCTGATCTGGAGTATTTCTTCAGGTCAAACACATCCAGCTCCTTTTCTGAAGTCAGCAACACAAAGACCAGAGCTGACCACTGTGCAGGTGACAGTTCGTCTTCTGAGAGACTTCCTGATCTCAGGTATCTTTGGATCTCCTCCACTAGAGAATGGTCATTCAGTTCATTCAGACAGTGGAACAGATTGATGCTCCTCTCTGGAGAGGGATTCTCCCTGATCTTCTCCTTGATGTACTTAACTGTTTCTTCATGGCTCTGTGAGCTGCTTCTTGTCTTTGTCAGTAGACCTCGTAAGTGCTTCTGATTGGACTCCAGTGAGAGGCCCAGAAGGAAGCGAAGGAAAAGGTCCAGGTTTCCTGTCTCACTTTGTAAAGATTTATCCACAGCACTCTTGTAGAAAGTAACTTTACGCCTTTGTTTGATCCTCACAGAAAGTCTCCTGGACGTTGATTGCAGTTTGTCCATTAGATTCTCATTATTGTTGATGAATGAGAGGAACACATATACAGCAGCCAGAAACTCCTGAATGCTCAGATGAACAAAGCAGTACACCTTGTCCTGGTACAGCCCAAATTCCTCTTTAAAGAGCTGTGTGCACAATCCTGAGTACACTGAGGCTTCATTGACATCAATGCCAGCCTCTTTCAGATCTTCTTCATAGAAAATCAGATTGCCCTTCACAAGCTGTTGAAAAGCCAGTTTTCCCAGTGACAGAATGCTCTCTTTATTCCAGTGTGGACCTGTCTCTTCTTTCCCAAGATACTTTTCATTCTTCTGTTTGGTATGAAACACCACAAGGTGTGTGTACATCTCAGTCAGAGTCTTGGGCATCTCTTCTCTCTCATGTTTCAGCATGTGTTCAAGGACTGTTGCAGAAATCCAACAGAAGACTGGAATGTGGCACATGATGTGGAGGCTCCTTGATGTCTTTATGTGTGAGATGATTCTGCTGGCCAGGTCCTCATCACTGAATCTCTTCCTGAAGTACTCCTCCTTCTGTGGGTCATTGAACCCTCGTACCTCTGTCACCTGGTCAACACACCCTGAAGGGATCTTATTGGCTGCTGCAGGTCGGGTAGTTATCCAGATGAGAGCAGAGGGAAGCAGATTTCCCTTGATGAGATTTGTCAGCAGAACATCCACTGAGGTTGACTCTGTGACGCCACAACAGATCTTGTTCTTCTGGAAGTCTAGGGGCAGTCGGCACTCATCCAGACCATCAAAGATGAACAGAACTTTGTACTTGTCGTAGTTGGAGATATTTGATTCTTTGGTTTCCGTTGAGAAGTGATTGAGAAGATCAATCAAAGTGTGTTTTTCCTCTTTCATCAAATTCAGCTCCCGAAAAGGGAATGAAAATACAAATTGGACATCCTGATTTGCTTTTCCATTAGCCCAGTCCAGAATGAACTTCTGCACAGAGACTGTTTTTCCAATGCCAGCGACTCCCTTTGTCAGCACAGTTCTAATAGGTTTGTCTTGTCCAGTTAAGGGTTTGAAGATGTCGTTACATTTGATTGCAGTCTCTGGTCTTGCTTGTTTCCTGGTTGTTGTCTCAATCTGTCTCAGCTCATGTTCATTATTGACCTCTCCTGTTCCACCCTCTGTGATGTAGAGCTCTGTGTAGATCTTATTGAGAAGTGTTGGGTTTCCTTGTTTAGCGATCCCCTCAAATACACATTGAAACTTCTTCTTTAGATTAGATTTGAGTTCACGTTGGCAAATCACAGCAAGCTCATCTGAATCTAGAAATAACACAGAGGATATTAATATTACGTCTGTTTTAATGCCTACAGTATTGTAGGACTGTTATAAAGTTTTACATTATAATAATTGATTCTCTTAACTGACTGTATAAATGTGTAAATGTTTTCATAATGCATTACAGACTGGTGTGACTGATTATATTATTATTGGTATTATTGATGGTATTATTAATGTTGTCTCTCTCTCTCTAAATTAATCACCACAACACATCCCTGCTGCTACTTGATGAGGTCACTAGGTGTTGTGTTAAGGCTAGAGGTCGACCGATTAATCGGAATGGCCGATTAATTAAGGCCGATTTCAAGTTTTCATAACAATCGGTATTTTTGGACACCGATTTTGACGTTTTTTTTTTTTTACATCTTTATTTAACTAGGCAAGTCACTTAAGAACACATTCTTATTTTCAATGACGGTCTAGAAACGGTGGGTTAACTGCCTCGTTCAGGGGCAGAATGACAGATTTTCACCTTGTCAGCTCGGGGGATCCAATCTTGCAACCTTCAGGTTAACTAGTCCAACGCAATAACGACCTGCCTGCCTCTCGTTGCACTCCACAAGGAGACTGCCTGTTACGCGAATGCAGTAAGCCAAGGTAAGTTGCTAGCTAGCATTAAACTTATCTTATAAAAAATAATCAATCAATCATAATCACTAGTTAACTACACATGGTTGATGATATTACTAGATATTATCTAGCGTGTCCTGCTAGATAATATATATAATCTGACTGAGCATACGAGCATACAAGTATCTGACTGAGCGGTGGTAGGCAGAAGCAGGCGCGTAAACATTCATTCAAACAGCACTTTCGTGCGTTTTGCCAGCAGCTCTTCGTTGTGCGTCAAGCATTGCGCTGTTTATGACTTCAAGCCTATCAACTCCCGAGATGAGGCTGGTGTAACCGAAGTGAAATGGCTGGCTAGTTAACGCGCGCTAATAGCGTTTCAAATGTCACTCGCTCTGAGACTTGGAGTGGTTGTTCCCCTTGCTCTGCATGGGTAACGCTGCTTCGAGGGTGGCTGTTGTCGTTGTGTTCCTGGTTCGAGCCCAGGGAGGAGCGAGGAGAGGGACAGAAGCTATACTGTTACACTGGCAATACTTAAGTGCCTATAAGAACATCCAACAGTCAAAGGTTAATGAAATACAAATGGTATAGAGGGAAATAGTCCTATAATTCCTATAATAACTACAACCTAAAACTTCTTGTCTGGGAATATTGAAGACGCCTGTTAAAAGGAACCACCAGCTTTCATATGTTCTCATGTTCTGAGCAAGGAACTGAAACGTTAGCTTTCTTACATAGCACATATTGCACTTTTACTTTCTTCTCCAACACTTTGTTTTTGCATTATTTAAACCAAATGGAACATGTTTCATTATTTATTTGAGGCTAAATTGATTTTATTGATGTATTATATTAAGTTAAAATAAGTGTTCATTCAGTATTGTTGTAATTGTCATTATTACAAATACATGTTTTTTTTTTGTTTGTTTTTTTAAATTGGCCGATTAATCGGTATCGGCTTTTTTGGTCGTCCAATAATCGGTATCGATATCTGCGTTGAAAAATCATAATCGGTCGACCTCTAGTTAAGGCTGCTACAATATCATTGAGTTACACAGCTACTTTAGCTGTACTTTAGCTACAGTTTTTAAATGTTATTAAACATCATTCAACATGAGGCAGACAGATCTTACATTTCTCCAGTGTGTCAGCAAGCTCCTTCTGGTTCATTTTCCTCAGGACGTGCAGTGTGATCTTCAGAGCCCCCTCTCTGGCACTGCTCTCCTGCTTCTCATCTTCAGCGTCCACCACTTCCTTATCCTGCTTCTGACTCTCAAAGCCTTCTGGGAGTTCAGGACTAAGAATCCTCTTGAACATCTTCAGCTCGTTCTTCACAAATGTCATAATTTTCTCTTCAAGCAACTGAAATAAATCAAGTAAATAAGTTAAGCAAGAGAAGAAATGCTTTCTCATTAACACATTAATTAATGATTGACAGATCAACTTTACTTGAGGTAAACAAAAACAAATGTACATAACAGGACCACATACACTGAATATGGAGGCCAGGTCTGTTTGATGACTCTGGGAAGACTGACCACTGAGAATCTCTGACTCTGATCTCTCCTGTTGGTTTCTGTGGACAAAACATGAGATTACATCTCCTCCAGGTCGTACACACACACACACACACACACACACACACACACACACACACACACACACACACACACACACACACACACACACACACACACACACACACACACACACACACACACACACACACACACAGACACTGAGGGAATGTTGTGTGTGTTTAATATTGTGTTAGGACTATGAAAATGGACAAAAGGATTAGCCTATGGATTATGAAAACAACCAAAATAAATGGGAAAATGGGAGAGGAGAAATGACTAGAGACAGTGTTGTTTAACTCACTGACCATGACCCATGAGTTCTTCTTACCTTTGTTCAGTAGAAAAGTTTCCCTCTCTAAAGAATATAGGTAGTGCCATAGACTGGTCACTCTTCATGGACACACAGCTGGGTCCAGGGGAGGCTGGTCTCTCCTGCTTGATTGGACTTCAACACAACAGAGACAAACATTACATCTCTCATCTACTCTGAGCTCTGATGGGAAACATAAGAAGAGTTTCATTCCTAAAAGCTATACAGTAATCCCTCGTTTATCGCGGGGGTTACGTTCCGAAAATGACCCGCGATAAGTGAAATCCGCGAAATAGAAAACTTTTTTTTTTTTTACAATTAGCAACTATTACATGTATACAAATACAGTGACTCACGTGTAGGCCGTTTTGTCGACATTATGGGTTTAGGAGATGTTCGAAATTACAAGATAATTTGGCCAACTTAATGTAAATTTGCCAAGCTGTTTTATGTACGTACACATAACTGCACGAGACGACAAAATGATAGCACAATTCGTAGCATGTTTTGATACAAGAAGCGGGAGTGAGTTTTTAGCGAATCAGAATGCAGAGCACAATGCACCAAAAAAAAAAAAAAAATGCATTATGAAAATCCGCGAAATAGCGAATCCGCGATAAGTGAACCGCGAAGTGGCGAGGGATCACTGTATATCCATTTTCAGAATTGTTCGTAAATTAGCTTTTATTGTTTAAAGAAGTTATGTTTATGTTAAGTTGTGTTTTTTGCTAAATGAGGAGATGGAACGTGGGTACCTGCTTCTATAAACCAATGAGGATATGGCACGTGGGTACCTGCTTCTATAAACCAATGAGGAGATGGCACGTGGGTACCTGCTTCTATAAACCAATAAGGAGAAGGCACGTGGGTACCTGCTTCTATAAACCAATGAGGAGATGGCACGTGGGTACCTGCTTCTATAAACCAATGAGGAGATGGCACGTGGGTACCTGCTTCTATAAACCAATGAGGAGATGGCACGTGGGTACCTGCTTCAATAAACCACTGAGATGGCACGTGGGTACTTGCTTCTATAAACCAATGAGGAGATGGCACGTGGGTACCTGCTTCTATAAACCAATGAGGAGATGGCACGTGGGTACCTGCTTCTATAAACCAATGAGGAGATGGCACGTGGGTACCTGCTTCTATAAACCAATGCGGAGATGGCACGTGGGTACCTGCTTCTATAAACCAATGAGGAGATGGCACGTGGGTACCTGCTTCTATAAACCAATGAGGAGATGGCACGTGGGTACCTGCTTCTATAAACCAATGAGGAGAAGGCACGTGGGTACCTGCTGCTATAAACCAATGAGGAGATGGCACGTGGGTACCTGCTTCTATAAAACAAATGAGGAGATGGCACATGGGTACCTGCTTCTATAAACAAATGAGGAGATGGCACTGGGTACCTGCTTCTATAAACCAATGAGGAGAAGGCACGTGGGTACCTGCTGCTATAAACCAATGAGGAGATGGCACGTGGGTACTTGCTTCTATAAACCAATGAGGAGATGGCACGTGGGTACCTGCTTCTATAAACCAATGAGGAGATGGCACGTGGGTACCTGCTTCTATAAACCAATGAGGAGATGGCACGTGGGTACCTGCTTCTATAAACCAATGCGGAGATGGCACGTGGGTACCTGCTTCTATAAACCAATGAGGAGATGGCACGTGGGTACCTGCTTCTATAAACCAATGAGGAGATGGCACGTGGGTACCTGCTTCTATAAACCAATGAGGAGAAGGCACGTGGGTACCTGCTGCTATAAACCAATGAGGAGATGGCACGTGGGTACCTGCTTCTATAAAACAAATGAGGAGATGGCACATGGGTACCTGCTTCTATAAACAAATGAGGAGATGGCACTGGGTACCTGCTTCTATAAACCAATGAGGAGAAGGCACGTGGGTACCTGCTGCTATAAACCAATGAGGAGATGGCACGTGGGTACCTGCTTCTATAAACCAATGAGGAGATGGCACGTGGGTACCTGCTTCTATAAACCATCGCGAACTACAGAGAGAACTGCTTCACAAATAGAACTGACTTCTAGACGCTCGTTGGTGCGTGCGAGCAGTGTGTCATTTTTAATAACGAAATTCATTTTTTCGACATGAGCATTGTAGTCAGCCCTGCTAAAAAGCTGGTGTCATCACTCTGCCTTCTCCGGGGGCATGTTGAGGTAAATGTATTAACCGGGAGGGTTGAATTATGTAATTTATTGGTGGGCTGGAAGACACGATCTTGTCTTTTCTATTCCGAGGTTGTTTACTCGCAATATCAGATATTAAGATGCTTTTTATAATGAATGTATACTGAGGTTGAGGCTCTGACTAGTGGTTATTTACCCGGTGTTCAATACCTGCTATTGAGGCGCCCTGAAAATAATATTCAAAAGATTGGTCCTTGGACACAGAGGGGTTAAACACTAAAGTTACCGTCCATCTAGTGAAGAGAGGAGAACCGGACAGAGGTAGCCAGCATCCATCAACGAGAGAATTATGTAATGTTAACTAGGATGCTGCTGGTATAGTAGCTAGATAGCTTACATAGCTGTACCGACTAGCTAGCTGGTCGTTCTGTACCTCGTCTCGATGAAAATGACGAATCCGGTGAACCACAAAATGAACCAAGGATAGAGAGTGAAAAGGATCTGGCTACACTCATACTGTCCCTGACCGTAAAGAAAAAAGCTAATTGAACAATAAACTTCGGTGTCTCAACACTGTAGTGAACTCTGTCGTTATTCCCCAAGATCACCTCAGCAACTCTGCGCGTAACCGGACAATATGCTTGGCGCCACACCGAACGGGGACGCGGACAGTTCTGTACGGGGACGCGGACAGTTCCAGAACGCGGACATGAGCAGTGCAACACGATCAACTAAACCCAGTCTTTACAGTGGGTTACATTAGTAATATTCATTTTTTATTATTATGTTAAACAAACATTCTACGTTTTTTTTAACAATGTTTTGAGATCTGGGCCCATATCGCCAATGTGTCTCAGAGTAGAAAATTGGTTGTATAAGTGCTGAGAATAAAGACATTTTACACTTATGGGTATAAATTAAAGCTATGCATGAAGTCTCTAGTCCCACCTAGTCGGCAGATATTTAGGACACCTCGTGAGCTGTCCTAAGTAGTTAAGAGTTAAAACCTGATGAGGACAGAGGGCGCTGTTGTCACTTTGGGGAAAAAACGTGCCCAATTTAAACGGCCTCGTACTCAATTCTTGCTCGTACAATATGCATATTATTATTACTATTGGATAGAAAACCCTCTCTAGTTTCTAAAACCGTTTGAATTTTGTCTGTGAGTAAAACAGAACTCATTTGGCAGCACACTTTCTGACCAGGAAGTGGAAAGTCTGAAATCGAGGCTCTCTTCTAAGTCCTGCCTATCAATGGGCATGATAGCTATTAGTATACATGCACGTCATACACCTTCCCCTGGATGTCAAGATGCAGTGAGAGAAGAAAGGAGGTGATTATCTTGGTCTGAGATGGAATACATCCTCTTGGAATGACGTGTCCCCCATTTCATGTTTTCAAGATGGCGCGAAGAGGACAGTGGGATTGCCTTCGGAATAGCTTTCGTTATAGGCGACTACCAACTCCGGCTTTGTTTTTATTTGATACATGTGACAATATCATCGTAAAGTATGTTTTTTCAATATAGTTTTATTAGATTTTAGAAATTTATTCGGGACGTTAGGCGTGTTGCGTTGTGTGCCCTTTGTTCAGAAAGGAGAGCTTCGAGCCACTTGGCCAGTGTGCTGGCTAATTGAAGAGGGAAAAACGATGTTCTAAATCCAAACAAAGACTGTTCTGGACAAAGGACCCCTTGTCCAACATTCTGATGGAAGATCACCAAAAGTAAGAAACATTTTATGATGCTATTTCATATATCTGTCGAACTGTGTACTAGTGGTTTTGCGCCCAGGTTTTGGGCACTCGGTCGACATAACGTAAGCCTTATGTGGTAATGAAGATATTTTTAGAATTCTAACACTGTGATTGCATTAAGAACTAGTGGATCTATCATTTCCTATACAACATGTATTTTTTTGTAATGTTTATGAATAGCTATTTGGTCAGAATAGGTGAGAGTCTAATAGAAATATCTGCACATTCTGGGAAAAATAAGCTACATTAGCATAATGGATAACCACGGATTTCAGCTCTAAATATGCACATTTTCAAACAAAACATAAGTGTATGTATAACCTGATGTTATAGGACTGTCATCTGAGGAAGGTTTATGAAGGTTAGTGAAAATTAATATATTTTGCTGGTTTATTCGCTAACGCTAACGTGCCTATTGCTATCGCTAACGTGCCTTGATGAATGAATGCGGGAGTGTGGTAGGCTATTGTAGTAAGCTAATATAATGTTATATTGTGTTTTCGCTGTAAAACACTTAAAAAATCTGAAATATTGGCTGGATTCACAAGATGCTTGTCTTTCATTTGCTGTACACGATGCATTTTTCAGAAATGTTTTATGATGAGTATTTAGTTATTCCACGTTGGTCTCTATTATTACTCTGGCTGCTTCAGTGCTATTTTTGACGGTAGCTGTGATGGTAGCTGCAATGTAAAACTGATTTATACCTCAAATATGCACATTTTTCGAACAAAACATAGATTTATTGTGTAACATGTTATAATACTGTCATCTGATGAAGTTGTTTATTGGTTAGTTTGGTTGGTTCTTGGTTAGTTAGGTTGGCTTTGTGCATGCTACCTGTGCTGTGAAAAATGTCTGTCCTTTTTTGTATTTGGTGGTGAGCTAACATAAATATACGTGCTGTTTTCGCTGTAAAACATTTTAAAAATCGGACATGTTGGCTGGATTCACAAGTTGTGTACCTTTCATTTGCTGTATTGGACTTGTTAATGTGTGAAAGTTAAATATTTCTAAAAAATATATTTTAAATTTCGCGCTCTGCCTTTTCAGTGGAATGTGGGAGGAGTTCCGCTGGCGGAACGCCAGAGTCAGACAGGTTAACAGCAGGTGTCTTGATAATACTATTGAATAATGCAGTGAGTAGTGGTTCCTGAGCCACATGTAATTGCTTTGTAGTAGTTAAAAATAATGTTTTATATTTCTATATGATCAATCTATAAATAATATAGACCTACATGCAACAGTATGTCTTGTGCTTTTGGCAATGATTTATGTATAATAATTATGTATAACAAGAGATACCATGTATGTCTCTAAAGCATTTTGTCTTAATTTTGGCAGATTAACTCATGTTTTCGCCTAGCGGATAAGGAGTTGGAGCTGTGAGGTGGCAGGTTCAAATCCTGGGCCGGGCGCTGGAAAAAAGGGGAGGAATTGATCTGACCACTGGAGGGCTGCTAGGTTCACATCCTCAAAACATCCACGTTTTGTTGATCAGAACTCGAGAGGTTCTTCTTCACTGAACCCAAAAATATATATTTAATTTTTAGTGATTCCATATATTAAGGAAGTGATAGAAGCCTTTTTGGTTCTATAAGGTACCTTCTTTTCTAAGAGTGTATAATAAACACATTTTTCTTTTAATTATTTAATTATCTACATCATGTTATTTCAAGTTCTCCCTTTGGAGCCCAACATCACATTGTTAAAAAATAATCCTAAATTGGGCATGGCTATAAATTGGGCAATTGAAGGCATCTAGGGTGTAATATGTGTTAGATGTAAATGAACATTGTATGCAACGTTGTAGGCAACATTATTGGCAAGGGACTTGATGCCTACTATGCCAAAGCTATTTAGAGTTGTTAAACGGGTTTGAAGAGTGTGCTGATGTAACGGGAATATTGTCAAAATTCTGCTTGTAACAACGATCAGAACTGGTTAAAACAATATGCATTCCATTATATTAGTCAATAATAGTAGACAATGTGGTTGTGTCATGTGAAAATTCTATCAAATGTCAATAATTAAGAGTTTTACATTGCAACGAGTACAGTCAGAGTGCCGCGGAACCCCTGCAGTACCTCCACAGACCCCGGATTGAGAACCCCTGCAGTACCTCCACAGACCCCGGATTGAGAATCCCTGCAGTACCTCCACAGACCCCGGATTGAGAACCCCTGCAGTACCTCCACAGACCCCGGATTGAGAACCCCTGCAGTACCTCCACAGACCCCGGATTGAGAACCCCTGATTTAGCAGATTCTCTTATCCAGAGTGAATTACAGTAAGTGCATTCATCTTAAGATAGCTATTTATTTTGGAAATAAACTTAATATATTATTCATAAAATTGTTATCTCACCTCTTAGCTTTGGTGTCATGTCCCCCAGAGAGACTCATTTTAGAGGCAGGGCCCCCCTCCTCTCTCTCCCCAGAGAGACTCATTTTAGAGCACTGACCCCTAAACAGAGATCCAACATGTTGGTTGTGGTTAACACAGTGACAACTAAACAGAGATCCAACATGTTGGTTGTGGTTAACACAGTGACAACTAAACAGAGATCCAGCATGTTGGTTGTGGTTAACACAGTGACAACTAAACAGAGATCCAACATGTTGGTTGTGGTTAACACAGTGACAACTAAACAGAGATCCAACATGTTGGTTGTGGTTAACACAGTGACAACTAAACAGAGATCCAACATGTTGGTTGTGGTTAACACAGTGACAACTAAACAGAGATCCAGCATGTTGGTTGTGGTTAACACAGTGACAACTAAACAGAGATCCAACATGTTGGTTGTGGTTAACACAGTAACAACTAAACAGAGATCCAACATGTTGGTTGTGGTTAACACAGTGACAACTAAACAGAGATCCAACATGTTGGTTGTGGTTAACACAGTAACAACTAAACAGAGATCCAACATGTTGGTTGTGGTTAACACAGTGACAACTAAACAGAGATCCAACATGTTGGTTGTGGTTAACACAGTAACAACTAAACAGAGATCCAACATGTTGGTTGTGGTTAACACAGTGACAACTAAACAGAGATCCAACATGTTGGTTGTGGTTAACACAGTAACAACTAAACAGAGATCCAACATGTTGGTTGTGGTTAACACAGTGACAACTAAACAGAGATCCAACATGTTGGTTGTGGTTAACACAGTGACAACTAAACAGAGATCCAGCATGTTGGTTGTGGTTAACACAGTGACAACTAAACAGAGATCCAGCATGTTGGTTGTGGTTAACACAGTGATAACTAAACAGAGATCCAGCATGTTGGTTGTGGTTAACACAGTGACAACTAAACAGAGATCCAGCATGTTGGTTGTGGTTAACACAGTGACAACTAAACAGAGATCCAGCATGTTGGTTGTGGTTAACACAGTGATAACTAAACAGAGATCCAGCATGTTGGTTGTGGTTAACACAGTGACAACTAAACAGAGATCCAGCATGTTGGTTGTGGTTAACACAGTGACAACTAAACAGAGATCCAGCATGTTGGTTGTTGTTAACACAGTGACAACTAAACAGAGATCCAACATGTTGGTTGTGGTTAACACAGTGACAACTAAACAGAGATCCAACATGTTGGTTGTGGTTAACACAGTGATAACTAAACAGAGATCCAGCATGTTGGTTGTTGTTAACACAGTGACAACTAAACAGAGATCCAGCATGTTGGTTGTGGTTAACACAGTGACAACTAAACAGAGATCCAGCATGTTGGTTGTGGTTAACACAGTGACAACTAAACAGAGATCCAGCATGTTGGTTGTGGTTAACACAGTGACAACTAATTATTGAAGGTCAATTGTTCAATTTTATGAATCATCTCTTAGAAATAAAATATTTACTAACAGATACATCCAAACAGTCAGGTGATTTAATGCATCACATCAACATGTAGTTGTGACTGATATTTTTCACCTTTTCTCAGAGTAGTGGAACTAATAATAATAATAATATAATATGAATAATCAAAATATGAATAAAGACAATAGTAGTAGACTATAATAGTAGACAATAATAATATAATATTCATAATAATAATGTCTCACTTTGTCTTTTAATAATTTCTCTCATTCTAGTGTGTTGCTTTGTTCAACAGGTCTGATATTATTCTGCTGTTACTGAATTCAGTTCATAATAACAATGTAAAGTCTGTTCAGTGGTTTCATACCAAACTACACAGGAAGCAGGAGATCATTGTAATTTAGAAAACAACAAATGGTCTGATATTCTGAAAGATGATTTACAACTATGATACATTAACATTTTGACTAATTGTAAAATAACCACAGTTAAACACTCAGATCTAACAGTCCATTTCACCTGGGACAGGTACGACAGGTACGTGACAGTTCAATCATACAAAATGGCGCTAACTGGGAGTAGGCAAGTCAATTTCAATAACATATTGTTCATATATCGTATTATACGATTCGTATATCGTCATTCACTATACTAAAATAAAACCATACATTTATTTTATCTACACACTTTACAATAATCCCTGGGAAGATTCTTACCTTGTAGCCTGAATTCACAACCAGAACATGTCAAGTCATTGAGATATTTTCCGTTGTGCTGAGAGATCACCTTCCTGATGACAAGTGTCTCTGTATCTATGTTCTAGGTACAGTTGATCTTTGGATGCAATAATATCTGGTCAAAGTCTAGTGACACAACACCATAGTATATCATAAACATAACAGCAGTTTAACCTTTGGCCAGTAAAGGCCATGGAATACTATAAAACAGGGTTGGTCAACACCATAGTATATCATAAACATAACAGCAGTTTAACCTTTGGCCAGTAAAGGCCATGGCATACTATGAAATGTAGAATAATTTATGATGGATCCAGTTTCAACATATCTCTAACTTTGAAGTATACAAAGGGGTCCCACATTATTGACCCTCAAACAACTCTTAGTTTCCTGATTCAGATCTGTTCAAACCAACTCTTAGTGTCCTGATTCAGATCTGTTTAAACCAACTCTTAGTTTCCTGATTCAGATCTGTTTAAACCAACTCTTAGTTTCCTGATTCAGATCTGTTCAAACCAACTCTTAGTATCCTGATTCAGATCTGTTTAAACCAACTCTTAGTATCCTGATTCAGATCTGTTTAAACCAACTCTTAGTTTCCTGATTCAGATCTGTTTAAACCAACTCTTAGTTTCCTGATTCAGATCTGTTTAAACCAACTCTTAGTTTCCTGATTCAGATCTGTTTAAACCAACTCTTAGTTTCCTGATTCAGATCTGTTTAAACCAACTCTTAGTTTCCTGATTCAGATCTGTCTAAACCAACTCTTAGTTTCCTGATTCAGATCTGTTCAAACCAACTCTTAGTTTCCTGATTCAGATCTGTCTAAACCAACTCTTAGTTTCCTGATTCAGATCTGTTTAAACCAACTCTTAGTTTCCTGATTCAGATCTGTCCAAACAAACTCTTAATTTAGCACAAATGACTGTATAAAACAAATAATTCAAATACTGAGCAAATGTAAACGCCTGGAGTTTGCTAAACGACATTGGCACTTGATTTGGAACCGGTGCTTTGGTCAGATGACGTGAAAAGAATGGCTCTAAACTGTATAACTGATCAATGCACCATCAAACCAGGTCATTAAGAACAGAACAACATGTATGAATTATATATTTGGCTAGAGAAGTGCCATTTCTTACAGATCTCTACAGAGGGGTATCCTACGAGGTAACTTTGGTCGTCTCTGAATTCAACTCAGGATAACAGGTCATACTAAAGTGGCTCACCTTTTAGCCAGGTACATTTCTATCACAACAAGTCCTTCAGAACTGACCTGCTCTGCTGCAGGCTAACTCAGGGCTAACTCCACTTACCCTGAATGAAATGACTGAGTCCTTCAGAACTGACCTGCTCTGCTGCAGGCTAACTCAGGGCTAACTCCACTTACCCTGAATGAAATGACTGAGTCCTTCAGAACTGACCTGCTCTGCTGCAGGCTAACTCAGGGCTAACTCCACTTACCCTGAATGAAATGACTGAGTCCTTCAGAACTGACCTGCTCTGCTGCAGGCTAACTCAGGGCTAACTCCACGTACCCTGAATGAAATGACTGAGTCCTTCAGAACTGACCTGCTCTGCTGCAGGCTAACTCAGGGCTAACTCCACTTACCCTGAATGAAATGACTGAGCCACCAGTTGACGACCAATTAAATCAGATTCCCTCCCTCTTGCAAAGACTGCATCATCATCCCCTTCATTTGAGGAAGACGACTGATTAAACATTTTAATTGTCAAACTTTTTTTTTCCAAAAATCATTGAGTTAATAAAGCTGCATACAAACATGGTCTCTTTTTTGTTTTCTTGAGTAAGGCAGCTCCAAAATGCAGGTGTTTCAGCCTAGTTCAGTGCTTTCTGTGGTGGTGGGGCAGCCAGCGGGAAAAACTGAGCGTAGGGGTTGGTAATGTTCTGTAGTTGCGTCATGATTGGCTCAGTGTTCTGTCACTCATGGAGACACTATGTCACCACTAAATCTACAGGGAGAGCTGGAGAATTCAAGCCCATTGGGTGCTGCCATAGAGTTACATTAGAAGAGTCCATCCAACAGGCTCAAGGTCATTGGCCACAGATAAAATGAACATCACGTTATATCTACCGTGGCTTTGATTGGACTGATCATATCAACATCATACGTTCAAAATCTTAGCTGGCAATGAGTGGTTTGTATTGAGTGGTTTGGAAGGAATCAGTGGCTAACTGCAAGCATTGCAAAGCAATCACTAGCCTGCTATTCAGTGGAGAGGGTGTGTGGTCCAATTCTGCGTTTTAGGGTCTCTTTTCCAAGCTTAAAAGGATAAACATTCACCTGCAACACCATGGGACAGAAAAGGTTGAATACATTGGCCATGCTGTGACTTCTGCTGCATTCAAAACACCTGGAAACTGGGAAATCTCAGACTTCAGTGAGTTCAGGACAACTGGAAACTCTGAAAAAAACGAGCTCCGACTGAGAAAATAAGGTTTGAACGGTCATCCAACTTGAAATTCCAAGACGGGAACTCGGCCGCTTTCTAGAGCTCCGACCTGAAGATCAATGACGTCATAATTCAAACATCCCAGAGACAACGACTGACACCTGTCTCTGATTGGGAGCCATATTTAGGTAGCCTGTTTTCTATTGTGTTTTTATTTTGTATTTTTTTGTGTTCAGTTTCTAGAGCTCCGACCTGAAGATCAATGACGTCATAATTAGAACATCCCAGTTGTGTTGAAAGCACCATAAATCCAGAGACAGACTTTGATGACATCATTTTCCCACAAGGACCACCGCACCACCCCACCCTACACAAAACACATCCCTTATGTTAAGTGTTTCTACAATTCCCTATGGGATAAATACGTATATGGTGGAAAACTATTGGATTTTGAACAGCAATGATAAACAAAATGACAGATAAATTCAAAATGAGAGGCTACAAGGACAAAACTCTTGATGCTGCAATGATGAAAATATCTCAAAAACCAAGAGAGGAATTACTAAAAAAAACACTGTATTTTGCAACAAGTTTACCAAGTATTAGGAGAAAATGAAAGCAATCCTGAAAAAGCACTTTCATATTCTACAATCAGAAAAAAAATCACACACCTCTTCAAGGAACACCCACTGGTGGTCTATAAGTGTAGCATTTAGCATGTTGCTCTACCAAGGAGAGGAGGTAACATGGAGATCCTACTACTACAAAGGGGGACAGGGTATCCTGTCTAAAAACATTGACCCCTAGTGGTCTGAATACTGACTTTGATCTCAGGACCTTCTTATGAACAATTCTCTCTTGTAAATGTATATATTCTTTCTACATCTTATCAGATCCAATATGTTCCCCTTGTTGATGATACTTATTATGCATTAAGGTTGAACCAAAACATTACATTAAATAGGAAACAATTACATATGTGGAATTGAATTAAACAATAATGTATGTTGATGCTAATGTTATGTACAATATTCAATTATGTTTCCATATAATAACAATAGCCTAATATATTCAATATGACATAAACTATTGTTTTGTTAACAGTTTCATTAATTCATTCTAATTAACTTAATAATTATGACACACCCCTCACTATTGTCATTGGTTGCACTAATTACACTGTTTGTCTACATAACCTGGTTCAAGTATTCATGACATCACCCTGAAGAAGGCACAGTGATGCCGAAACGTTGGTTATTTACCCAATAAATTACTGGTAGTTTATATTTGGAGTTTATATATGGAGTGTGGGACTCTCTTTATGTTTTATAGCTTATAGTTTATTAGCCGTTAGTCAGCACCTCCACATAAATAAAATATGGGTGTGCGCCAGCTCATGTTTTTTATTGGAAAAACTATAGGAACCATTTCCCTGTTTGACCGCTAGGTGTTATGGGTATTATGACACCTCCACTGTGGGGCTCTATAAAACTATTGGCACCATTTCCCTGTTTGACCGCTAGGTGTTATGGGTATTATGACACCTCCACTGTGGGGCTCTATAAAACTATTGGAACCATTTCCCTGTTTGACCGCTAGGTGTTATGGGTATTATGAGTGGGGCTCTATAGCGCAAATGAAATGGGAGAATCTAGAGAACGCAACAATATGTGTTTCGTCTTGCTGTGATGTTCTCAGTAAAATGCTAACATCTATAAATTTAAAATCTTAGAACAGTAATATTTTACACAGCAATAAGCCTTAATTTCTGATGAAAAAACACAAATGTGAAAAGATGGTGGATATAGTGTTTTGGATAGAAACTCTTCATAAAATCTTTAAAAAAGGGTCATCTCACCTCTTAGATTTGGTGCCATGTTCCCCAGAGACATTCCTTTTAGAGGCAGGGCCTTCCTCCTCTCTCTCCCCAGTGAGGCTCATTTTAGAGGCAGGGCCCCCCTCCTCTCTCTCCCCAGAGAGACTCATTTTAGAGCACTGACCCCTAAACAGAGATCCAGCATGTTGGTTGTGGTTAACACAGTGACAACTAATTATTGAATGTCAATTGTTCTCTTTTATGAATCATCTCTTAGAAATAAAACATTTACTAACAGATACATCCAAACAGTCAGGTGATTTAATGCATCACATTAACATGTAGTTGTGACTGATATTTTTCACCTTTTCTCCATGTGGTGGAACTACTACTAATAATAATATAATATGAATAATCAAAATATGAATAATAACAATAGTAGTAATAATAATAATAGTAATAATAATAATGTGTCACGTTCTCTTTTAATAATTTCTCTCATTCTAGTGTGTTGCTTTGTTCAACAGGTCTGATATTATTCTGCTGTTACTGAATTCAGTTCATAATAACAATGTAAAGTCTGTTCAGTGGTTTCATACCAAACTACACAGGAAGCAGGAGATCATTGGAATTTAGAAAACAACAAATGTTCTGATATTCTGAAAGATGATTTACAACTATGATACATTAACATTTTGACAAATTGTAAAATAACCACAGTAAAACACTCAGATCTAACAGTCCATTTCACCTGGGACAGGTACGTGACAGTTCAATCATACAAAATGGCGCTAACTGGGCGTAGGCAAGTCAAATTCAATAACATATTGTTCATATATCGTATTATACGATTCGTATATCGTCATTCATTATACTAACATAAAACCATACAGTTAATGTCTCTACACACTTTACAATAATCCCTGGGAAGATTCTTACCTTGTAGCCTGAATTCACAACCAGAACATGTCAAGTCATTGAGATATTTTCCGTTGTGCTGAGAGATCACCTTCCTGATGACAAGTGGCTCTGTATCTATGTTCTAGGTACAGTTGATCTTTGGATGCAATAATATCTGGTCAAAGTCTAGTGACACAACACCATAGTATATCATAAACATAACAGCAGTTTAACCTTTGGCCAGTAAAGGACATGGAATACTATAAAACAGGGTTCGTCAACTAGGTTTAGCTTCGGGACAATTTATTTTCTGAGTTAGTCGGTGGGCCAGAACATAATTAGCATATCATATTAGCACAATGAATAGGCCTACACTACAAAATTAACACATTTGTTTAACACATTTGATTAGTACATAATACATTCAGTTACAATAAAATAATTTTGATCTTATTAAGTTCATGTTTGCATTGAAAATGTCACTGTGGGGCCTCCCGGGTGGCGCAGTGGTCTAGGGCACTGCATCGCAGTGCTAACTGCGCCACCAGAGTCTCTGGGTTCGCGCCCAGGCTCTGTCGCAGCCGGCCGCGACCGGGAGGTCCGTGGGGCGACGCACAATTGGCATAGCGTCGTCCGGGGTAGGGAGGGTTTGGCCGGTAGGGATATCCTTGTCTCATCGCGCTCCAGCGACTCCTGTGGCGGGCCGGGCGCAGTGCGCGCCAACCAAGGGGGCCAGGTACACTGTGTTTCCTCCGACACATTGGTGCGGCTGGCTTCCGGGTTGGAGGCGCGCTGTGTTAAGAAGCAGTACGGCTGGTTGGGTTGTGCTTCGGAGGACGCATGGCTTTCGACCTTCGTCTCTCCCGAGCCCGTACGGGAGTTGTAGCGATGAGACAAGGTAGTAATTACTAGCGATTGGATACCACGAAAATTGGGGAGAAAATGGGATAATTTTTTTTTTTTAAATAAAAGAAAATAAAATAAAAATGTCACTGTTTGTAAATAATTCAATCTCAGACGGCATTATGAATCTAAGCATGGTACTTTCAAAGTGGTCTTCCCGCCCCAGACAGAGGCCTTCCCGCCCCAGACAGAGGCCTTCCCGCCCCAGACAGAAGCCAGACGCAGAAAAAATGTAATCCTTAACTACAAGCTACAAACACGGCAGTAGAATCCTCCTTCGTGGCCTGACCCAACAACAGAAGGTCACATGGCAGTAGAATCCTCCTCCGTGGCCTGACCCAACAACAGAAGATCACACGGCAGTAGAATCCTCCTTCGTGGCCTGACCCAACAACAGAAGGTCACACGGCAGTAGAATCCTCCTTCGTGGCCTGACCCAACAACAGAAGGTCACATGGCAGTAGAATCCTCCTCCGTGGCCTGACCCAACAACAGAAGATCACACGGCAGTAGAATCCTCCTTCGTGGCCTGACCCAACAACAGAAGGTCACACGGCAGTAGAATCCTCCTTCGTGGCCTGACCCAACAACAGAAGGTCACACGGCAGTAGAATCCTCCTTCGTGGCGTGACCCAACAACAGAAGGTCCCACGGCAGTAGAATCCTCCTTCGTGGCCTGACCCAACAACAGAAGGTCACACGGCAGTAGAATCCTCCTTCGTGGCGTGACCCAACAACAGAAGGTCACACGGCAGTAAAATCCTCCTTCGTGGCGTGACCCAACAACAGAAGGTCACACGGCAGTAGAATCCTCCTTCGTGGCCTGACCCAACAACAGAAGGTCACACGGCAGTAGAATCCTCCTTCGTGGCCTGACCCAACAACAGAAGGTCACACGGCAGTAGAATCCTCCTTCGTGGCCTGACCCAACAACAGAAGGTCACACGGCAGTAGAATCCTCCTTCGTGGCCTGACCCAACAACAGAAGGTCACACGGCAGTAGAATCCTCCTTCGTGGCCTGACCCAACAACAGAAGGTCACACGGCAGTAGAATCCTCCTTCGTGGCCTGACCCAACAACAGAAGGTCACACGGCAGTAGAATCCTCCTTCGTGGCCTGACCCAACAACAGAAGGTCACACGGCAGTAGAATCCTCCTTCGTGGCCTGACCCAACAACAGAAGGTCACACGGCAGTAGAATCCTCCTTCGTGGCCTGACCCAACAACAGAAGGTCACATGGCAGTAGAATCCTCCTTCGTGGCCTGACCCAACAACAGAAGGTCACACGCCAGTAGAATCCTCCTTCGTGGCCTGACCCAACAACAGAAGGTCACAAGTGCCTTCCTAAAAGCATCCTGGGTTCTAACCAAACACAACATGCCCTTCACAGACACAGAGCTGTTTAAAAAGTACATGGTGACAGTTTTGGAGGAATTGGCTACAGACAAGTCAATGGATAGCATAATTGTGTCTGTCAAACAGGTGCCCCTGTCTGCATCAACAGCTGGACACCGTGTCCGTGCTCTGGTGGATGACGTGCATAGGATTGTTCGTGAAGGGCTCAGTCAGACTGAGCATTTTCCCTTGCTATTGATGAGAGAACTGCTGTTCCCCTGGCTATTGATGAGAGAACTGTTGTTCCCCTGGCTATTGATGAGAGAACTGTTGTTCCCCTGGCTATTGATGAGAGAACTGTTGTTCCCCTGGCTATTGATGAGAGAACTGTTGTTCCCCTGGCTATTGATGAGAGAACTGCTGTTCCCCTGGCTATTGATGAGAGAACTGCTGTTCCCCTGGCTATTGATGAGAGAACTGCTGTTCCCCTGGCTATTGATGAGAGAACTGTTGTTCCCCTGGCTATTGATGAGAGAACTGTTGTTCCCCTGGCTATTGATGAGAGAACTGTTGTTCCCCTGGCTATTGATGAGAGAACTGTTGTTCCCCTGGCTATTGATGAGAGAACTGTTGTTCCCCTGGCTATTGATGAGAGAACTGTTGTTCCCCTGGCTATTGATGAGAGAACTGTTGTTCCCCTGGCTATTGATGAGAGAACTGTTGTTCCCCTGGCTATTGATGAGAGAACTGTTGTTCCCCTGGCTATTGATGAGAGAACTGTTGTTCCCCTGGCTATTGATGAGAGAACTGTTGTTCCCCTGGCTATTGATGAGAGAACTGTCGTTCCCCTGGCTATTGATGAGAGAACTGTCGTTCCCCTGGCTATTGATGAGAGAACTGTCGTTCCCCTGGCTATTGATGAGAGAACTGTCGTTCCCCTGGCTATTGATGAGAGAACTGTCGTTCCCCTGGCTATTGATGAGAGAACTGTCGTTCCCCTGGCTATTGATGAGAGAACTGTCGTTCCCCTGGCTATTGATGAGAGAACTGTCGTTCCCCTGGCTATTGATGAGAGAACTGTCGTTCCCCTGGCTATTGATGAGAGAACTGTCGTTCCCCTGGCTATTGATGAGAGAACTGTCGTTCCCCTGGCTATTGATGAGAGAACTGTCGTTCCCCTGGCTATTGATGAGAGAACTGTCGTTCCCCTGGCTATTGATGAGAGAACTGTCGTTCCCCTGGCTATTGATGAGAGAACTGTCGTTCCCCTGGCTATTGATGAGAGAACTGTCGTTCCCCTGGCTATTGATGAGAGAACTGTCGTTCCCCTGGCTATTGATGAGAGAACTGTCGTTCCCCTGGCTATTGATGAGAGAACTGTCGTTCCCCTGGCTATTGATGAGAGAACTGTCGTTCCCCTGGCTATTGATGAGAGAACTGTCGTTCCCCTGGCTATTGATGAGAGAACTGTCGTTCCCCTGGCTATTGATGAGAGAACTGTTGTTCCCCTGGCTATTGATGAGAGAACTGACAACACCGATGAGGCACAGTTGTGTGTTTATGTCCGTTATTTTCATAGAAATGACTTTAAAGAAGAGCTACTGGCACTGATTCCCCTGGAAGGACACACCACCGGGGACGTTCCCCTGGAAGGACACACCACCGGGGACGTTCCCCTGGAAGGACACAACACCGGGGACGTTCCCCTGGATGGACACACCACCGGGGACGTTCCCCTGGAAGGACACACCACCAGGGACGTTCCCCTGGAAGGACACACCACCGGGGACGTTCCCCTGGAAGGACACACCACCGGGGACGTTCCCCTGGAAGGACACACCACCGGGGACGTTCCCCTGGAAGGACACACCACCGGGGACGTTCCCCTGGAAGGACACACCACCGGGGACGTTCCCCTGGAAGGACACACCACCGGGGACGTTCCCCTGGAAGGACACACCACCGGGGACGTTCCCCTGGAAGGACACACCACCGGAGACGTTCCCCTGGAAGGACACACCACCGGGGACGTTCCCCTGGAAGGACACACCACCGGGGACGTTCCCCTGGAAGGACACACCACCGGGGACGTTCCCCTGGAAGGACACACCACCGGGGACGTTCCCCTGGAAGGACATACCACCGGGGACGTTCCCCTGGAAGGACACACCACCGGGGACGTTCCCCTGGAAGGACACACCACCGGGGACTGGCATTGTCTCATCCATCAGAGTGTGCTGTGTGTCAGACTAAACATGGTTTACATTGTCTCATCCATCAGAGTGTGCTGTGTGTCAGACTAAACATGGTTTACATTGTCTCATCCATCAGAGTGTGCTGTGTGTCAGACTAAACATGGTTTACATTGTCTCATCCATCAGAGTGTGTTGTGTACCAGACTAAACATGGTTTACATTGTCTCATCCATCAGAGTGTGCTGTGTACCAGACTAAACATGGTCTACATTGTCTCATCCATCAGAGTGTGCTGTGTACCAGACTAAACATGGTCTACATTGTCTCATCCATCAGAGTGTGCTGTGTACCAGACTAAACATGGTTTACATTGTCTCATCCATCAGAGTGTGTTGTGTGTCAGACTAAACATGGTCTACATTGTCTCATCCATCAGAGTGTACCAGACTAAACATGGTTTACATTGTCTCATCCATCAGAGTGTGCTGTGTGTCAGACTAAACATGGTTTACATTGTCTCATCCATCAGAGTGTGCTGTGTACCAGACTAAACATGGTTTACATTGTCTCATCCATCAGAGTGTGCTGTGTACCAGACTAAACATGGTCTACATTGTCTCATCCATCAGAGTGTGCTGTGTACCAGACTGGATGAGACAATGTAGACCATGTTTAGTCTGGTACACAGCACACTCTGATGGATGAGACAATGTAGACCATGTTTAGTCTGGTACACAGCACACTCTGATGGATGAGACAATGTAGACCATGTTTAGTCTGACACACAGGACACTCTGATGGATGAGACAATGTAAACCATGTTTAGTCTGACAAACAGCACACTCTGATGGATGAGACAATGTAAACCATGTTTAGTCTGGTACACAGCACACTCTGATGGATGAGACAATGTAAACCATGTTTAGTCTGACACACAGCACACTCTGATGGATGAGACAATGTAGACCATGTTTAGTCTGACACACAGCACACTCTGATGGATGAGACAATGTAAACCATGTTTAGTCTGGTACACAGCACACTCTGATGGATGAGACAATGTAAACCATGTTTAGTCTGGTACACAGCACACTCTGATGGATGAGACAATGTAAACCATGTTTAGTCTGGTACACAGCACACTCTGATGGATGAGACAATGTAAACCATGTTTAGTCTGGTACACAGCACACTCTGATGGATGAGACAATGTAAACCATGTTTAGTCTGACACACAACACACTCTGATGGATGAGACAATGTAAACCATGTTTAGTCTGGTACACAGCACACTCTGATGGATGAGACAATGTAAACCATGTTTAGTCTGACACACAGCACACTCTGATGGATGAGACAATGTAAACCATGTTTAGTCTGGTACACAGCACACTCTGATGGATGAGACAATGTAAACCATGTTTAGTCTGGTACACAGCACACTCTGATGGATGAGACAATGTAAACCATGTTTAGTCTGGTACACAGCACACTCTGATGGATGAGACAATGTAAACCATGTTTAGTCTGGTACACAGCACACTCTGATGGATGAGACAATGTAAACCATGTTTAGTCTGGTACACAGCACACTCTGATGGATGAGACAATGTAAACCATGTTTAGTCTGACACAGCACACTCTGATGGATGAGACAATGTAAACCATGTTTAGTCTGGTACACAGCACACTCTGATGGATGAGACAATGTAAACCATGTTTAGTCTGACACACAGCACACTCTAATGGATGAGACAACGCAAACAATTCATTTGTGGGGTGATCTCCTTCAACCTGCTGACCAGGCCCCTGTGTCTGCCCATCATAGCAGGAGCCCCGTTGGAGACCACAGAATGGACTTCTTCGAATGACAAGCCATGCTGCGTAAACAATTCTTCCAACATTGTGAATTGGACGTCCCCGGTGGTGTGTCCTTCCAGGGGAACGTCCCCGGTGGTGTGTCCTTCCAGGGGAACGTCCCCGGTGGTGTGTCCTTCCAGGGGAACGTCCCCGGTGGTGTGTCCTTCCAGGGGAACGTCCCCGGTGGTGTGTCCTTCCAGGGGAACGTCCCCGGTGGTGTGTCCTTCCAGGGGAACGTCCCCGGTGGTGTGTCCTTCCAGGGGAACGTCCCTGGTGGTGTGTCCTTCCAGGGGAATGTCCCCGGTGGTGTGTCCTTCCAGGGGAATGTCCCCGGTGGTGTGTCCTTCCAGGAGAACGTCCCCGGTGGTTTGTCCTTCCAGGGGAACGTCCCCGGTGGTGTGTCCTTCCAGGAGAACGTCCCCGGTGGTTTGTCCTTCCAGGGGAACGTCCCCGGTGGTTTGTCCTTCCAGGGGAACGTCCCTGGTGGTGTGTCCTTCCAGGAGAACGTCCCCGGTGGTGTGTCCTTCCAGGAGAACGTCCCCGGTGGTTTGTCCTTCCAGGGGAACGTTCCCGGTGGTGTGTCCTTCCAGGAGAACGTCCCCGGTGGTTTGTCCTTCCAGGGGAACGTCCCTGGTGGTGTGTCCTTCCAGGGGAATGTCCCCGGTGGTGTGTCCTTCCAGGAGAACGTCCCCGGTGGTGTGTCCTTCCAGGGGAACGTCCCTGGTGGTGTGTCCTTCCAGGGGAATGTCCCCGGTGGTGTGTCCTTCCAGGAGAACGTCCCCGGTGGTGTGTCCTTCCAGGGGAACGTCCCTGGTGGTGTGTCCTTCCAGGGGAATGTCCCCGGTGGTGTGTCCTTCCAGGAGAACGTCCCCGGTGGTGTGTCCTTCCAGGGGAACGTCCCCTGTGGTGTGTCCTTCCAGGGGAACGTCCCCGGTGGTGTGTCCTTCCAGGGGAATGTCCCCGCTGGTGTGTCCTTCCAGGGGAACGTCCCCGGTGGTTTGTCCTTCCAGGGGAACGTCCCCGGTGGTGTGTCCTTCCAGGGTAATCAGTGCCAGTAGCTCTTCTTTAAAGTCATTTCCATGAAGATAACGGACATAAACACACAACTGTGCCTCATCGGTGTTGTCAGTTCTCTCATCAATAGCCAGGGGAACAACAGTTCTCTCATCAATAGCCAGGGGAACAACAGTACTCTCATCAATAGCCAGGGGAACAACAGTACTCTCATCAATAGCCAGGGGAACAACAGTACTCTCATCAATAGCCAGGGGAAAATGCTCTACTGCCGTGTTTGTAGCTTGTAGTTAACGCTTCAATTTTTCTGTGTCGGGCCTCTGTCTGGGGCGGGAAGGCCTCTGTCTGGGGCGGGAAGGCCTCTGCCTGGGGCGGGAAGGCCTCTGTCTGGGGCGGGAAGGCCTCTGTCTGGGGCGGGAAGGCCTATGTCTGGGGCGGGAAGTCCACTTTGAAAGTATCATGCTTAGATTCAGACTGCAGACTGAGATTGAATTATTTGAAAACAGTGATATTTTCATTGCAAACAAGACACACTGGCTTGGCAGTGGAGAAAGATGGTTAGATGAATGCATATCTCTCTGTCTGTATGGAGATAGATGGTTAGATGAATGCATATCTCTCTGTCTGTATGGAGATAGATGGTTAGATGAATGCATATCTCTCTGTCTGTATGGAGATAGATGGTTAGATGAATGCATATCTCTCTGTCTGTATGGAGATAGATGGTTAGATGAATGCATATCTCTCTGTCTGTATGGAGATAGATGGTTAGGTGAATGCATATCTCTCTGTCTGTATGGAGATAGATGGTTAGGTGAATGCATATCTCTTTGTCTGTATGGAGATAGATGGTTAGATGAATGCATATCTCTGTCTGTATGTAGATAGATGGTTAGATGAATGCATATCTCTCTGTCTGTATGGAGATAGATGGTTAGATGAATGCATATCTCTTTTGCTACATTTTGAGAGCGACATGTTCTCTTGCTATCTGTCACATCTGCTCCTGCTACGCCCTCTTGTGTTCATCCGGAGTCTTCTTGACCTGCAGCCACTCCCCCAGTACACACTCTCTCTCTCCCTCTCCCTCTACCACTCTGTGTGATTGTGTGGCTGGAGACAGGTGTGCTGGAGTCAGAGCAGATCCCCACCAGCTGCAACCCGTTCCATAATCAAGACCTCTACAAATACTCAGTCCTGCCACTTCCACTCTGCCAGATCGTAATCTCTGCTCAGTCAGTTTACGCTTCTAGCTATTTATGATGATTCCAGATCCTGTTACCCTGCTGTGCCTGTTTCCCTGCCTGACGCCGTTTATCCTCTCACTGCAGTTTTGCCGCTCTGACTCCGGTCCCAGTCTCCTGTTCCACATCTCACCACCCTGCTACCCTGTTCTGGATTCAGCTCACCATCACTCCCTTGGATTTCTCTCCGGACCTGTTTACCCTGTCTCAACCCAGCTCACTCCAACCTCAGCCTCCACATCTGGTTTCCTACTGCCCACCATCCCCTGTGCTGCTCCACCTAACACTATCAGTTTCCTGGTCTGAGTCTGCTCTTGGGTTCCCCTGTGCCGCTCCACCTAACACTATCAGTTTCCTGGTCTGAGTCTGCTCTTGGGTTCCCCTGTGCAGCTCCACCAAACACTATCAGTTTCCTGGTCTGAGTCTGCTCTTGGGTTCCCCTGTGCTGCTCCACCTAACACTATCAGTTTCCTGGTCTGAGTCTGCTCTTGGGTTCCCCTGTGCTGCTCCACCTAACACTATCAGTTTCCTGGTCTGAGTCTGCTCTTGGGTTCCCCTGTGCTGCTCTACCTAACACTATCAGTTTCCTGGTCTGAGTCTGCTCTTGGGTTCCCCTGTGCTGCTCCACCTAACACTATCAGTTTCCTGGTCTGAGTCTGCTCTTGGGTTCCCCTATGCTGCTCCACCTAACACTATCAGTTTCCTGGTCTGAGTCTGCTCTTGGGTTCCCCTCCTCCTAAAACGATCAGTTTCCTAGTCTGAGTCTGCTCTTGGGTTCCCCTGTGCTGCTCCACCTAACACTATCAGTTTCCTGGTCTGAGTCTGCTCTTGGGTTCCCCTGTGCTGCTCCACCTAACACTATCAGTTTCCTGGTCTGAGTCTGCTCTTGGGTTCCCCTGTGCTGCTCCACCTAACACTATCAGTTTCCTGGTCTGAGTCTGCTCTTGGGTTCCCCTGTGCCCCTCCACCTAACACAATCAGTTTCCTGGTCTGAGTCTGCTCTTGGGTTCCCCTGTGCTGCTCCACCTAACACTATCAGTTTCCTGGTCTGAGTCTGCTCTTGGGTTCCCCTGTGCTGCTCCACCTAACACTATCAGTTTCCTGGTCTGAGTCTGCTCTTGGGTTCCCCTGTGCTGCTCCACCTAACACTATCAGTTTCCTGGTCTGAGTCTGCTCTTGGGTTCCCCTGTGCAGCTCCTCCTAACACTATCAGTTTCCTGGTCTGAGTCTGCTCTTGGGTTCCCCTGTGCTGCTCCACCTAACACTATCAGTTTCCTGGTCTGAGTCTGCTCCTGGGTTCCCCTGTGCTGCTCCACCTAACACTATCAGTTTCCTGGTCTGAGTCTGCTCTTGGGTTCCCCTGTGCTGCTCCACCTAACACTATCAGTTTCCTGGTCTGAGTCTGCTCTTGGGTTCCCCTGTGCTGCTCCACCTAACACTATCAGTTTCCTGGTCTGAGTCTGCTCTTGGGTTCCCCTCCACCTAACACTATCAGTTTCCTGGTCTGAGTCTGCTCTTGGGTTCCCCTCCACCTAACACTATCAGTTTCCTGGTCTGAGTCTGCTCTTGGGTTCCCCTCCACCTAACACTATCAGTTTCCTGGTCTGAGTCTGCTCTTGGGTTCCCCTCCACCTAACACTATCAGTTTCCTGGTCTGAGTCTGCTCTTGGGTTCCCCTGTGCTGCTCCACCTAACACTATCAGTTTCCTGGTCTGAGTCTGCTCTTGGGTTCCCCTGTGCTGCTCCACCTAACACTATCAGTTTCCTGGTCTGAGTCTGCTCTTGGGTTCCCCTGTGCAGCTCCTCCTAACACTATCAGTTTCCTGGTCTGAGTCTGCTCTTGGGTTCCCCTGTGCAGCTCCTCCTAACACTATCAGTTTCCTGGTCTGAGTCTGCTCTTGGGTTCCCCTGTGCAGCTCCACCTAACACTATCAGTTTCCTGGTCTGAGTCTGCTCTTGGGTTCCCCTGTGCTGCTCCACCTAACACTATCAGTTTCCTGGTCTGAGTCTGCTCTTGGGTTCCCCTGTGCTGCTCCACCTAACACTATCAGTTTCCTGGTCTGAGTCTGCTCTTGGGTTCCCCTCCACCTAACACTATCAGTTTCCTGGTCTGAGTCTGCTCTTGGGTTCCCCTGTGCTGCTCCACCTAACACTATCAGTTTCCTGGTCTGAGTCTGCTCTTGGGTTCCCTGTGCTGCTCCACCTAACACTATCAGTTTCCTGGTCTGAGTCTGCTCTTGGGTTCCCCTGTGTGCTGCTCCACCTAACACTATCAGTTTCCTGGTCTGAGTCTGCTCTTGGGTTCCCTGTGCTGCTCCACCTAACACTATCAGTTTCCTGGTCTGAGTCTGCTCTTGGGTTCCCCTGTGCTGCTCCACCTAACACTATCAGTTTCCTGGTCTGAGTCTGCTCTTGGGTTCCTCTGTGCTGCTCCACCTAACACTATCAGTTTCCTGGTCTGAGTCTGCTCTTGGGTTCCCCTGTCCCGCTCCACCTAACACTATCAGTTTCCTGGTCTGAGTCTGCTCTTGGGTTCCCCTGTGCTGCTCCACCTAACACTATCAGTTTCCTGGTCTGAGTCTGCTCTTGGGTTCCCCTCCACCTAACACTATCAGTTTCCTGGTCTGAGTCTGCTCTTGGGTTCCCCTGTGCTGCTCCACCTAACACTATCAGTTTCCTGGTCTGAGTCTGCTCTTGGGTTCCCTGTGCTGCTCCACCTAACACTATCAGTTTCCTGGTCTGAGTCTGCTCTTGGGTTCCCCTGTGTGCTGCTCCACCTAACACTATCAGTTTCCTGGTCTGAGTCTGCTCTTGGGTTCCCTGTGCTGCTCCACCTAACACTATCAGTTTCCTGGTCTGAGTCTGCTCTTGGGTTCCCCTGTGCTGCTCCACCTAACACTATCAGTTTCCTGGTCTGAGTCTGCTCTTGGGTTCCTCTGTGCTGCTCCACCTAACACTATCAGTTTCCTGGTCTGAGTCTGCTCTTGGGTTCCCCTGTCCCGCTCCACCTAACACTATCAGTTTCCTGGTCTGAGTCTGCTCTTGGGTTCCCCTGTGCTGCTCCACCTAACACTATCAGTTTCCTGGTCTGAGTCTGCTCTTGGGGTCCCCTGTGCTGCTCCACCTAACACTATCAGTTTCCTGGTCTGAGTCTGCTCTTGGGTTCCCCTGTGCTGCTCCTCCTAACACTATCAGTTTCCTGGTCTGAGTCTGCTCTTGGGTTCCCCTGTCCCGCTCCACCTAACACTATCAGTTTCCTGGTCTGAGTCTGCTCTTGGGTTCCCCTGTGCTGCTCCACCTAACACTATCAGTTTCCTGGTCTGAGTCTGCTCTTGGGTTCCCCTGTGCTGCTCCACCTAACACTATCAGTTTCCTGGTCTGAGTCTGCTCTTGGGTTCCCCTGTGCTGCTCCACCTAACACTATCAGTTTCCTGGTCTGAGTCTGCTCTTGGGTTCCCCTGTGCTGCTCCTCCTAACACTATCAGTTTCCTGGTCTGAGTCTGCTCTTGGGTTCCCCTGTGCTGCTCCACCTAACACTATCAGTTTCCTGGTCTGAGTCTGCTCTTGGGTTCCCCTGTGCTGCTCCACCTAACACTATCAGTTTCCTGGTCTGAGTCTGCTCTTGGGTTCCCCTGTGCTGCTCCACCTAACACTATCAGTTTCCTGGTCTGAGTCTGCTCTTGGGTTCCTCTGTGCTGCTCCACCTAACACTATCAGTTTCCTGGTCTGAGTCTGCTCTTGGGTTCCCCTGTCCCGCTCCACCTAACACTATCAGTTTCCTGGTCTGAGTCTGCTCTTGGGTTCCCCTGTGCTGCTCCACCTAACACTATCAGTTTCCTGGTCTGAGTCTGCTCTTGGGGTCCCCTGTGCTGCTCCACCTAACACTATCAGTTTCCTGGTCTGAGTCTGCTCTTGGGTTCCCCTGTGCTGCTCCTCCTAACACTATCAGTTTCCTGGTCTGAGTCTGCTCTTGGGTTCCCCTGTCCCGCTCCACCTAACACTATCAGTTTCCTGGTCTGAGTCTGCTCTTGGGTTCGCCTGTGCTGCTCCACCTAACACTATCAGTTTCCTGGTCTGAGTCTGCTCTTGGGTTCCCCTGTGCTGCTCCACCTAACACTATCAGTTTTCTGGTCTGAGTCTGCTCTTGGGTTCCCCTGTGCTGCTCCACCTAACACTATCAGTTTCCTGGTCTGAGTCTGCTCTTGGGTTCCCCTGTGCTGCTCCTCCTAACACTATCAGTTTCCTGGTCTGAGTCTGCTCTTGGGTTCCCCTGTGCTGCTCCACCTAACACTATCAGTTTCCTGGTCTGAGTCTGCTCTTGGGTTCCCCTGTGCTGCTCCACCTAACACTATCAGTTTCCTGGTCTGAGTCTGCTCTTGGGTTCCCCTCCACCTAACACTATCAGTTTCCTGGTCTGAGTCTGCTCTTGGGTTCCCCTGTGCTGCTCCTCCTAACACTATCAGTTTCCTGGTCTGAGTCTGCTCTTGGGTTCCCCTGTGCTGCTCCACCTAACACTATCAGTTTCCTGGTCTGAGTCTGCTCTTGGGTTCCCCTCCACCTAACACTATCAGTTTCCTGGTCTGAGTCTGCTCTTGGGTTCCCCTGTGCTGCTCCTCCTAACACTATCAGTTTCCTGGTCTGAGTCTGCTCTTGGGTTCCCCTGTGCTGCTCCTCCTAACACTATCAGTTTCCTGGTCTGAGTCTGCTCTTGGGTTCCCCTGTGCTGCTCCACCTAACACTATCAGTTTCCTGGTCTGAGTCTGCTCTTGGGTTCCCCTGTGCTGCTCCACCTAACACTATCAGTTTCCTGGTCTGAGTCTGCTCTTGGGTTCCCCTCCACCTAACACTATCAGTTTCCTGGTCTGAGTCTGCTCTTGGGTTCCCCTGTGCTGCTCCTCCTAACACTATCAGTTTCCTGGTCTGAGTCTGCTCTTGGGTTCCCCTGTGCTGCTCCACCTAACACTATCAGTTTCCTGGTCTGAGTCTGCTCTTGGGTTCCCCTCCACCTAACACTATCAGTTTCCTGGTCTGAGTCTGCTCTTGGGTTCCCCTGTGCTGCTCCACCTAACACTATCAGTTTCCTGGTCTGAGTCTGCTCTTGGGTTCCCCTGTGCTGCTCCTCCTAACACTATCAGTTTCCTGGTCTGAGTCTGCTCTTGGGTTCCCCTGTGCTGCTCCACCTAACACTATCAGTTTCCTGGTCTGAGTCTGCTCTTGGGTTCCCCTGTGCTGCTCCACCTAACACTATCAGTTTCCTGGTCTGAGTCTGCTCTTGGGTTCCCCTGTGCTGCTCCACCTAACACTATCAGTTTCCTGGTCTGAGTCTGCTCTTGGGTTCCCCTGTGCTGCTCCACCTAACACTATCAGTTTCCTGGTCTGAGTCTGCTCTTGGGTTCCCCTGTGCTGCTCCACATAACACTATCAGTTTCCTGGTCTGAGTCTGCTCTTGGGTTCCCCTCCACCTAACACTATCAGTTTCCTGGTCTGAGTCTGCTCTTGGGTTCCCCTCCACCTAACACTATCAGTTTCCTGGTCTGAGTCTGCTCTTGGGTTCCCCTGTGCTGCTCCACCTAACACTATCAGTTTCCTGGTCTGAGTCTGCTCTTGGGTTCCCCTGTGCTGCTCCACCTAACACTATCAGTTTCCTGGTCTGAGTCTGCTCTTGGGTTCCCCTCCACCTAACACTATCAGTTTCCTGGTCTGAGTCTGCTCTTGGGTTCCCCTGTGCTGCTCCTCCTAACACTATCAGTTTCCTGGTCTGAGTCTGCTCTTGGGTTCCCCTGTGCTGCTCCACCTAACACTATCAGTTTCCTGGTCTGAGTCTGCTCTTGGGTTCCCCTCCACCTAACACTATCAGTTTCCTGGTCTGAGTCTGCTCTTGGGTTCCCCTGTGCTGCTCCACCTAACACTATCAGTTTCCTGGTCTGAGTCTGCTCTTGGGTTCCCCTGTGCTGCTCCTCCTAACACTATCAGTTTCCTGGTCTGAGTCTGCTCTTGGGTTCCCCTGTGCTGCTCCACCTAACACTATCAGTTTCCTGGTCTGAGTCTGCTCTTGGGTTCCCCTGTGCTGCTCCACCTAACACTATCAGTTTCCTGGTCTGAGTCTGCTCTTGGGTTCCCCTGTGCTGCTCCACATAACACTATCAGTTTCCTGGTCTGAGTCTGCTCTTGGGTTCCCCTGTGCTGCTCCACCTAACACTATCAGTTTCCTGGTCTGAGTCTGCTCTTGGGTTCCCCTGTGCTGCTCCACCTAACACTATCAGTTTCCTGGTCTGAGTCTGCTCTTGGGTTCCCCTGTGCTGCTCCACCTAACACTATCAGTTTCCTGGTCTGAGTCTGCTCTTGGGTTCCCCTCCACCTAACACTATCAGTTTCCTGGTCTGAGTCTGCTCTTGGGTTCCCCTGTGCTGCTCCTCCTAACACTATCAGTTTCCTGGTCTGAGTCTGCTCTTGGGTTCCCCTGTGCTGCTCCACCTAACACTATCAGTTTCCTGGTCTGAGTCTGCTCTTGGGTTCCCCTCCACCTAACACTATCAGTTTCCTGGTCTGAGTCTGCTCTTGGGTTCCCCTGTGCTGCTCCACCTAACACTATCAGTTTCCTGGTCTGAGTCTGCTCTTGGGTTCCCCTGTGCTGCTCCTCCTAACACTATCAGTTTCCTGGTCTGAGTCTGCTCTTGGGTTCCCCTGTGCTGCTCCACCTAACACTATCAGTTTCCTGGTCTGAGTCTGCTCTTGGGTTCCCCTGTGCTGCTCCACCTAACACTATCAGTTTCCTGGTCTGAGTCTGCTCTTGGGTTCCCCTGTGCTGCTCCACCTAACACTATCAGTTTCCTGGTCTGAGTCTGCTCTTGGGTTCCCCTGTGCTGCTCCACCTAACACTATCAGTTTCCTGGTCTGAGTCTGCTCTTGGGTTCCCCTGTGCTGCTCCACATAACACTATCAGTTTCCTGGTCTGAGTCTGCTCTTGGGTTCCCCTCCACCTAACACTATCAGTTTCCTGGTCTGAGTCTGCTCTTGGGTTCCCCTCCACCTAACACTATCAGTTTCCTGGTCTGAGTCTGCTCTTGGGTTCCCCTGTGCTGCTCCACCTAACACTATCAGTTTCCTGGTCTGAGTCTGCTCTTGGGTTCCCCTGTGCTGCTCCACCTAACACTATCAGTTTCCTGGTCTGAGTCTGCTCTTGGGTTCCCCTCCACCTAACACTATCAGTTTCCTGGTCTGAGTCTGCTCTTGGGTTCCCCTGTGCTGCTCCTCCTAACACTATCAGTTTCCTGGTCTGAGTCTGCTCTTGGGTTCCCCTGTGCTGCTCCACCTAACACTATCAGTTTCCTGGTCTGAGTCTGCTCTTGGGTTCCCCTCCACCTAACACTATCAGTTTCCTGGTCTGAGTCTGCTCTTGGGTTCCCCTGTGCTGCTCCACCTAACACTATCAGTTTCCTGGTCTGAGTCTGCTCTTGGGTTCCCCTGTGCTGCTCCTCCTAACACTATCAGTTTCCTGGTCTGAGTCTGCTCTTGGGTTCCCCTGTGCTGCTCCACCTAACACTATCAGTTTCCTGGTCTGAGTCTGCTCTTGGGTTCCCCTGTGCTGCTCCACCTAACACTATCAGTTTCCTGGTCTGAGTCTGCTCTTGGGTTCCCCTGTGCTGCTCCACATAACACTATCAGTTTCCTGGTCTGAGTCTGCTCTTGGGTTCCCCTGTGCTGCTCCACCTAACACTATCAGTTTCCTGGTCTGAGTCTGCTCTTGGGTTCCCCTGTGCTGCTCCACATAACACTATCAGTTTCCTGGTCTGAGTCTGCTCTTGGGTTCCCCTCCACCTAACACTATCAGTTTCCTGGTCTGAGTCTGCTCTTGGGTTCCCCTCCACCTAACACTATCAGTTTCCTGGTCTGAGTCTGCTCTTGGGTTCCCCTGTGCTGCTCCACCTAACACTATCAGTTTCCTGGTCTGAGTCTGCTCTTGGGTTCCCCTGTGCTGCTCCATCTAACACTATCAGTTTCCTGGTCTGAGTCTGCTCTTGGGTTCCCCTGTGCTGCTCCACCTAACACTATCAGTTTCCTGGTCTGAGTCTGCTCTTGGGTTCCCCTGTGCTGCTCCACCTAACACTATCAGTTTCCTGGTCTGAGTCTGCTCTTGGGTTCCCCTGTGCTGCTCCACCTAACACTATCAGTTTCCTGGTCTGAGTCTGCTCTTGGGTTCCCCTGTGCTGCTCCACCTAACACTATCAGTTTCCTGGTCTGAGTCTGCTCTTGGGTTCCCCTGTGCCCCTCCACCTAACACTATCAGTTTCCTGGTCTGAGTCTGCTCTTGGGTTCCCCTGTGCTGCTCCTCCTAACACTATCAGTTTCCTGGTCTGAGTCTGCTCTTGGGTTCCCCTGTGCTGCTCCACCTAACACTATCAGTTTCCTGGTCTGAGTCTGCTCTTGGGTTCCCCTGTGCTGCTCCACCTAACACTATCAGTTTCCTGGTCTGAGTCTGCTCTTGGGTTCCCCTGTGCTGCTCCACCTAACACTATCAGTTTCCTGGTCTGAGTCTGCTCTTGGGTTCCCCTGTGCTGCTCCACCTAACACTATCAGTTTCCTGGTCTGAGTCTGCTCTTGGGTTCCCCTGTGCTGCTCCACATAACACTATCAGTTTCCTGGTCTGAGTCTGCTCTTGGGTTCCCCTCCACCTAACACTATCAGTTTCCTGGTCTGAGTCTGCTCTTGGGTTCCCCTCCACCTAACACTATCAGTTTCCTGGTCTGAGTCTGCTCTTGGGTTCCCCTGTGCTGCTCCACCTAACACTATCAGTTTCCTGGTCTGAGTCTGCTCTTGGGTTCCCCTGTGCTGCTCCACCTAACACTATCAGTTTCCTGGTCTGAGTCTGCTCTTGGGTTCCCCTCCACCTAACACTATCAGTTTCCTGGTCTGAGTCTGCTCTTGGGTTCCCCTGTGCTGCTCCTCCTAACACTATCAGTTTCCTGGTCTGAGTCTGCTCTTGGGTTCCCCTGTGCTGCTCCACCTAACACTATCAGTTTCCTGGTCTGAGTCTGCTCTTGGGTTCCCCTCCACCTAACACTATCAGTTTCCTGGTCTGAGTCTGCTCTTGGGTTCCCCTGTGCTGCTCCACCTAACACTATCAGTTTCCTGGTCTGAGTCTGCTCTTGGGTTCCCCTGTGCTGCTCCTCCTAACACTATCAGTTTCCTGGTCTGAGTCTGCTCTTGGGTTCCCCTGTGCTGCTCCACCTAACACTATCAGTTTCCTGGTCTGAGTCTGCTCTTGGGTTCCCCTGTGCTGCTCCACCTAACACTATCAGTTTCCTGGTCTGAGTCTGCTCTTGGGTTCCCCTGTGCTGCTCCACATAACACTATCAGTTTCCTGGTCTGAGTCTGCTCTTGGGTTCCCCTGTGCTGCTCCACCTAACACTATCAGTTTCCTGGTCTGAGTCTGCTCTTGGGTTCCCCTGTGCTGCTCCACCTAACACTATCAGTTTCCTGGTCTGAGTCTGCTCTTGGGTTCCCCTGTGCTGCTCCACCTAACACTATCAGTTTCCTGGTCTGAGTCTGCTCTTGGGTTCCCCTCCACCTAACACTATCAGTTTCCTGGTCTGAGTCTGCTCTTGGGTTCCCCTGTGCTGCTCCTCCTAACACTATCAGTTTCCTGGTCTGAGTCTGCTCTTGGGTTCCCCTGTGCTGCTCCACCTAACACTATCAGTTTCCTGGTCTGAGTCTGCTCTTGGGTTCCCCTCCACCTAACACTATCAGTTTCCTGGTCTGAGTCTGCTCTTGGGTTCCCCTGTGCTGCTCCACCTAACACTATCAGTTTCCTGGTCTGAGTCTGCTCTTGGGTTCCCCTGTGCTGCTCCTCCTAACACTATCAGTTTCCTGGTCTGAGTCTGCTCTTGGGTTCCCCTGTGCTGCTCCACCTAACACTATCAGTTTCCTGGTCTGAGTCTGCTCTTGGGTTCCCCTGTGCTGCTCCACCTAACACTATCAGTTTCCTGGTCTGAGTCTGCTCTTGGGTTCCCCTGTGCTGCTCCACCTAACACTATCAGTTTCCTGGTCTGAGTCTGCTCTTGGGTTCCCCTGTGCTGCTCCACCTAACACTATCAGTTTCCTGGTCTGAGTCTGCTCTTGGGTTCCCCTGTGCTGCTCCACATAACACTATCAGTTTCCTGGTCTGAGTCTGCTCTTGGGTTCCCCTCCACCTAACACTATCAGTTTCCTGGTCTGAGTCTGCTCTTGGGTTCCCCTCCACCTAACACTATCAGTTTCCTGGTCTGAGTCTGCTCTTGGGTTCCCCTGTGCTGCTCCACCTAACACTATCAGTTTCCTGGTCTGAGTCTGCTCTTGGGTTCCCCTGTGCTGCTCCACCTAACACTATCAGTTTCCTGGTCTGAGTCTGCTCTTGGGTTCCCCTCCACCTAACACTATCAGTTTCCTGGTCTGAGTCTGCTCTTGGGTTCCCCTGTGCTGCTCCTCCTAACACTATCAGTTTCCTGGTCTGAGTCTGCTCTTGGGTTCCCCTGTGCTGCTCCACCTAACACTATCAGTTTCCTGGTCTGAGTCTGCTCTTGGGTTCCCCTCCACCTAACACTATCAGTTTCCTGGTCTGAGTCTGCTCTTGGGTTCCCCTGTGCTGCTCCACCTAACACTATCAGTTTCCTGGTCTGAGTCTGCTCTTGGGTTCCCCTGTGCTGCTCCTCCTAACACTATCAGTTTCCTGGTCTGAGTCTGCTCTTGGGTTCCCCTGTGCTGCTCCACCTAACACTATCAGTTTCCTGGTCTGAGTCTGCTCTTGGGTTCCCCTGTGCTGCTCCACCTAACACTATCAGTTTCCTGGTCTGAGTCTGCTCTTGGGTTCCCCTGTGCTGCTCCACATAACACTATCAGTTTCCTGGTCTGAGTCTGCTCTTGGGTTCCCCTGTGCTGCTCCACCTAACACTATCAGTTTCCTGGTCTGAGTCTGCTCTTGGGTTCCCCTGTGCTGCTCCACATAACACTATCAGTTTCCTGGTCTGAGTCTGCTCTTGGGTTCCCCTCCACCTAACACTATCAGTTTCCTGGTCTGAGTCTGCTCTTGGGTTCCCCTCCACCTAACACTATCAGTTTCCTGGTCTGAGTCTGCTCTTGGGTTCCCCTGTGCTGCTCCACCTAACACTATCAGTTTCCTGGTCTGAGTCTGCTCTTGGGTTCCCCTGTGCTGCTCCATCTAACACTATCAGTTTCCTGGTCTGAGTCTGCTCTTGGGTTCCCCTGTGCTGCTCCACCTAACACTATCAGTTTCCTGGTCTGAGTCTGCTCTTGGGTTCCCCTGTGCTGCTCCACCTAACACTATCAGTTTCCTGGTCTGAGTCTGCTCTTGGGTTCCCCTGTGCTGCTCCACCTAACACTATCAGTTTCCTGGTCTGAGTCTGCTCTTGGGTTCCCCTGTGCTGCTCCACCTAACACTATCAGTTTCCTGGTCTGAGTCTGCTCTTGGGTTCCCCTGTGCCCCTCCACCTAACACTATCAGTTTCCTGGTCTGAGTCTGCTCTTGGGTTCCCCTCCACCTAACACTATCAGTTTCCTGGTCTGAGTCTGCTCTTGGGTTCCCCTGTGCTGCTCCACCTAACACTATCAGTTTCCTGGTCTGAGTCTGCTCTTGGGTTCCCCTGTGCTGCTCCACCTAACACTATCAAGCTAATTGTTCTGAACGAACGTTGACGTTAAAAAAAGTAGTGTGGACTAGAGCTGTTTTCCCCACCAATCAACGCACAGAGAAATAAACAAAGAATTATAATTTAATAGAGATTTTGCTGAACTTAATCAGATCTAAATTATTTTATTGTCACTGAATGTATTATGTACTAATCAAATGTGTTAAACTGTTGTTAAATTTGTAGTGTAGGCCTATTCATTGTGCTAATATGATATGCTAATTATGTTCTGGCCCACCGACTTTAACTCAGAAATAAATTGTCCCGAAGCCAAACCTAGTTGACAAACCCTGTTTTATAGTATTCCATGGCCTTTACTGGCCAAAGGTTAAACTGCTGTTATGTTTATGATATACTATGGTGTTGACCAACCCTGTTTCATAGTATTCCATGGCCTTTACTGGCCAAAGGTTAAACTGCTGTTATGTTTATGATATACTATGGTGTTGTGTCACTAGACTTTGACCAGATATTATTGCATCCAAAGATCAACTGTACCTAGAACACAGATACAGAGCCACTTGTCATCAGGAAGCTGCTCTCTCAGCACAACGGAAAATATCTCAATGACTTGACATGTTCTGGTTGTGAATTCAGGCTACAAGGTAAGAATCTTCCCAGGGATTATTGTAAAGTGTGTAGAGACATTAAATGTATGGTGTTATTTTAGTATAGTGAATGACAGTAAAACACTCAGATCTAACAGTCCATTTCACCTGGGACAGCTACGTGACAGTTCAATCATACAAAATGGCGCTAACTGGGCGTAGGCAAGACAAATTCAATAATATATTGTTAATATATCGTATTATACGAATCGTATATCGTGGTTATTTTACAATTGGTAAAAATGTTAATGTATCATAGTTCTAAATCATCTTTCAGAATATCAGAACATTTGTTGTTTTCTAAATGACAATGATCTCCTGCTTCCTGTGTAGTTTGGTATGAAACCACTGAACAGACTTTACATTGTTATTATGAACTGAATTCAGTAACAGCAGAATAATATCAGACCTGTTGAACAAAGCAACACACTAGAATGAGAGGAATTATTAAAAGAGAAAGTGAGACATTATTATTATTAATATTACTCTTATTATATTGGTATTATTATTATTAATTATCTATTAATTAAATCACCTGACTGTTTGGATGTATCTGTTAGTAAATGTTTTATTTCTAAGAGATAATGAATCAAATAGAACAATTGAACTTCAAGAATTAATTGTCACTGTTAACCACAACCAACATGTTGGATCTCTGTTTAGTTGTCACTGTGTTCACCACAACCAACATGTTGGATCTCTGTTTAGTTGTCACTGTGTTAACCACAACCAACATGCTGGATCTCTGTTTAGTTGTTACTGTGTTAACCACAACCAACATGCTGGATCTCTGTTTAGTTGTCACTGTGTTAACCACAACCAACATGTTGGATCTCTGTTTAGTTGTCACTGTGTTAACCACAACCAACATGTTGGATCTCTGTTTAGTTGTCACTGTGTTAACCACAACCAACATGTTGGATCTCTGTTTAGTTGTCACTGTGTTAACCACAACCAACATGCTGGATCTCTGTTTAGTTGTCACTGTGTTAACAACAACCAACATGTTGGATCTCTGTTTAGTTGTCACTGTGTTAACCACAACCAACATGTTGGATCTCTGTTTAGTTGTCACTGTGTTAACCACAACCAACATGTTGGATCTCTGTTTAGTTGTCACTGTGTTAACCACAACCAACATGTTGGATCTCTGTTTAGTTGTCACTGTGTTAACCACAACCAACATGCTGGATCTCTGTTTAGTTGTCACTGTGTTAACCACAACCAACATGTTGGATCTCTGTTTAGTTGTCACTGTGTTAACCACAACCAACATGTTGGATCTCTGTTTAGTTGTCACTGTGTTAACCACAACCAACATGTTGGATCTCTGTTTAGTTGTCACTGTGTTAACCACAACCAACATGTTGGATCTCTGTTTAGTTGTCACTGTGTTAACCACAACCAACATGTTGGATCTCTGTTTAGTTGTCACTGTGTTAACCACAACCAACATGCTGGATCTTTGTTTAGTTGTCACTGTGTTAACCACAACCAACATGCTGGATCTCTGTTTAGGGGTCACTGTGTTAACCACAACCAACATGCTGGATCTCTGTTTAGGGGTCAGTGCTCTAAAATGAGTCTCTCTGAGGAGAGAGAGGAGGGGGGCCCTGCCTCTAAAATGAGTCTCTCTGGGGGACATGACACCAAAGCTAAGAGGTAAGATGACAATTTTATGAAGAATTTAAGTTTATTTCCAAAATAAATCGCTATCTTAAGATGAAAGCACTTACTGTAATTCACTCTAGATAAGAGAATCTGCTAAATCAGGGGTTCTCAATCCGGGGTCTGTGGAGGTACTGCAGGGGTTCTCAATCCGGGGTCTGTGGAGGTACTGCAGGGGTTCTCAATCCGGGGTCTGTGGAGGTACTGCAGGGGTTCTCAATCCGGGGTCTGTGGAGGTACTGCAGGGGTTCTCAATCCGGGGTCTGTGGAGGTACTGCAGGGGTTCTCAATCCGGGGTCTGTGGAGGTACTGCAGGGGTTCTCAATCCGGGGTCTGTGGAGGTACTGCAGGGGTTCTCAATCCGGGGTCTGTGGAGGTACTGCAGGGGTTCTCAGTCCGGGGTCTGTGGAGGTACTGCAGGGGTTCCGCGGCACCCTGACTGTACTCGTTGCAATGTAAAACTCTTAATTATTGACATTTGATAGAATTTTTACATGACACGACCACTTTGCCTACTCTAATTATTGACTAATATAATGGAATGAATATTTTTTTACCAATTCTGATCGTTGTTACAAGCAGAATTTTGACAATATAACCGTTATATCAACACACTCTTCACACCCGTTTAACAACTCTAAATATCTTTGGCATAGTAGGCATCAAGTCCCTTGCCAATAATGTTGCCTACAACGTTGCAACAAAGTTCATTTACATCTAACAGATATTACACCCGAGATGCCTTCAATTGCCATATTTATAGCCACGCCCAATTTAGGATGATTTTTTAACAATGTGATGTTGCGCTCCAAAGGGACAACTTGAAATAACATGATGTAGATAATTAAATAATCAAAAGAAAAACGTGTTTATTATACACTCTTAGAAAATAAGGTTCCTTATAGAACCAAAAAGGCTTCTATCACTTCCTTAATATATGGAATCACTAAAAGTTATATATATATATATGTTTTGGTTCAGTGAAGAAGAACCTCTAGAGTTCTGATCAACGAAAGGTGGATGTTTTGAGGATGTGAACCCAGCAGCTTTCCAGTGGTCAGATCAATTCCTCCCGTTTTTTCCAGCGCCCGGACCAGGATTTGAACCAGCCACCTTTCGGCCACAGGTCCAACTCCTGCCACAGCTCCAAATCCTTATCTGCTGGATGAAAACCTGAGTTAATCTTCAGAAATAAGCATGAGTTAATCTGCCAAAATGAAGACAAAGTGCTATGCAGACATACATGGTATCGCTTGTTATACATAATTATTATACATAAATCATTGCCAAAAGCACAAGACATACTGTTGCATGTATGTCTATATTATTAATGGATTTATCATATAGAAATGTAAAAACATTAATTTTAACTACTACAAAGCAATTACATGTGTTGCAGGAACCACTGACTCGCTGCATTATTCTATAGTATTATCAAGACACCTGCTGTTAACTCTTAACTACTTAGGACAGCTCACGAGGTGTCCTAAATATCTGCCGACTAGGTGGGACTAGAGACTTCATGTATAACTTTCATTTACACCCATAAGTGTAAAATGTCTTTATTCTCAGCACTTATACGACCAATTTTCTACTCTGAGATGCTTTGTGGATATGGTCCCAGATCTCAACATATTGTTATAAAAAAACATAGAATGTTTGTTTTACATAATAATAAAAAATGAATATTACTAATGTAACCCACTGTAAAGACTGGGTTTAGTTGATTGTGTTGCACTGCTCATGTCCCCGTACAGAACTGTCCGCTGTTAGGGTTGCGAAAGTTCGACTGAGATAGGAACAATATGACACCTGAACTTGGTTAAAATAATTGTTTAATTCAAAAGTTAATAAATGGCAAATACAATTTCCGTATATACGGGTTCAATGTTTCATCACGCAGGATAAGACAGAGAAGTGATTTGTTTCTGACAAAGAAATTATATTATACTCGTGACAGAGATAGTTCCCACTTCCGAGCCGGCCTGTCAGAGTAGAGACTGGGCGTGGTTTAGACTTACCCAGCCTATCGTTGATGTTGGCGCCTTAAGCCAGTCCTGGCCCCTTAGCGCATGTGATGTCCCGACGCTGTTGCGTTGTGTAAAAAGACTGGGGTCAGACAGCTTCTGCAATATTTTTTTTCTCTTTTTTTTTCTTTTTTTTTCTTCTTTTTTTTAATTTTATCCCATTTTCTCCCCAATTTTCGTGGTATCCAATCGCTAGTAATTACTACCTTGTCTCATCGCTACAACTCCCGTACGGGCTCGGGAGAGACGAAGGTCGAAAGCCATGCGTCCTCCGAAGCACAACCCAACCAGCCGTACTGCTTCTTAACACAGCGCGCCTCCAACCCGGAAGCCAGCCGCACCAATGTGTCGGAGGAAACACCGTGTACCTGGCCCCCTTGGCTGGCGCGCACTGCGCCCGGCCCGCCACAGGAGTCGCTGGAGCGCGATGAGACAAGGATATCCCTACCGGCCAAACCCTCCCTACCCCGGACGACGCTATGCCAATTGTGCGTCGCCCCACGGACCTCCCGGTCGCGGCCGGCTGCGACAGAGCCTGGGCGCGAACCCAGAGACTCTGGTGGCGCAGTTAGCACTGCGATGCAGTGCCCTAGACCACTGCGCCACCCGGGAGGCCAGCTTCTGCAATATTGTCTGAGCTATTCGCACCTGTATACAATGGCCACTGTTCGCTCAAGGCTAACCACAGCTTCCCAGCTTCTTATCTGGCTAACTGTTACTTACTGCTAACTGCACACACACACAGACATCCAGGCGCCCAGGCCAACAGGTTGTCAACATCCAATCACATTTAATACAGTTGCTGATCACGTTTGTTATAGTATTCAATTACGTATGATATAGTTGCTAATCACGTTTGTTATAATATTGGGTTATAGTGCATGACTCAGAACCTCACATATGTTTTTCGTGTGTATAGTTTATCTGTTATTGTCCATTGTACACCACAGTCAGCAGTCTCCTGATTCACCCCCCTCCTGTGTCTCTCTAAGATTAGCACAGTCTCGGCCACACAGTACAGCGCCCACACTACTGATACATTTGTTTCATACACACACATATTTCACACAGTACAGCGCTCTCTTTAACACACACACATTTCAGGCTGATATTCATGGTTAGGCCCTGAGCACTGGTAAAAGTGAGAACAATGGAAAATGCAGGTTCACAAGAGTCAGCAATTCAAACTTTAATGCATAAGAAGCCCCACACCGCGTCCCCGTACAGAACTATCCGCGTCCACGTACAGAACTGTCCGCGTCCCCGTACAGAACTGCCCGCGTCCCCGTACAGAACTGCCCGCGTCCCCGTACAGAACTGCCCGCGTCCCCGTACAGAACTGCCCGCGTCCCCGTACAGAACTGCCCGCGTCCCCGTACAGAACTGCCCGCGTCCCCGTACAGAACTGTCCGCGTCCCCGTACAGAACTGTCCGCGTCCCCGTACAGAACTGTCCTTGTCCACGTTCGGTGTGGCGCCAATCATATTGTCCGGTTACGCGCAGAGTTGGCTGAGGTGATCTTGGGGAATAACTACGGAGTTCACTACAGTGTTGAGACACCGAAGTTCAGTGTTCAATTTGCTTTTTTCTTTACGGTCAGGGACAGTATGAGTGTAGCCAGATCCTTTTCACTCTCTATCCTTGTTTGTGGTTCACCGGATTCGTCATTTTCATCGAGACGAGGTACAGAACGACCAGCTAGCTAGCCAAGCTAGTCGGTACAGCTAGGTAAGCTAGCTAGCTACTATACCAGCAGCATCCTAGTTAACTTAGCTAACAATACATAATTCTCTTTTTGACGGATGCTGGCTACCTCTGTCCGGTTCTCCTCTCTTCACTAGATGGACGGTAACTTTAGTGTTTAACCCCTCTGTGTCCAAGGACCAATCTTTTGAATATTATTTTCAGGGCGCCTCAATAGCAGGTATTGAACACCGGGTAAATAATCACTAGTCAGAACCTCAACCTCAGTATACATGCATTATAAAAACTAATGTTAATATCTGATATTGCGAGTAAACAAACTCGGGAATAGAAAAGACAAGAGTGCGTCTTCCAGCCCACCAATAAATTACATAATTCAACCCTCCCGGTTAGTGAATTTACCTCAACATGCCCCTGGAGAAGAGTGCGTCTTCCAGCCAAAATGACACACTGCTCGAGCAGCAAACTGAGCGTCTAGAAGTCAGATCTATTTGTGACGCAGTTCGCGCTGCATCTCCTCATTGGTTTATAGAAGCAGGTACCCACATGCCATCTCCTCATTGGTTTATAGAAGCAGGTACCCACGTGCCATCTCCTCATTGGTTTATAGAAGCAGGTACCCACGTGCCATCTCCTCATTGGTTTATAGAAGCTGGTACCCACATGCCATCTCCTCAATGGTTTATAGAAGCAGGTACCCACGTGCCATCTCCTCATTTAGCAAAAAAATAATAACATAACTTCTTTAACTTCTCTGGGATAGTTGGGACGCTAGCGTCCCACTTGGCAAGCACCCCCAACCCCCCCCCCCCCCCCCACTGATTAGCATCGCTAGCATAGCGTCACAATTAAATAGTAGCATCTAAATATCATTAAATCACAAGTCCAAGACACCAAATGAAAGATACAGATCTTGTGAATAAAGCCATCATTTCTGATTTTTAAAATGTTTTACAGGGAAGACAAAATATGTAAATCTATTAGCTAACCACGTTAGCAAAAGACACCACTTTTCTAACTCCATCAGGTGCTATTTGCTATCACAAATTCGACCAAATAAAGAAATAAATAGCCACTAACCAAGAAAAAACCTCATCAGATGACAGTCTGATAACATATTTATTGTATAGCATAGGTTTTGTTAGAAAAATGTGCATATTTCAGGTATAAATCATAGTTTGCCATTGCAGCCACCATCACAAATCTCCCCAAAGCGACTAGAATTACTACAGAGAGCAACGTGTATTACCAATTTACTCATCATAAAACATTTCATAAAAATACACAAATCATAGCAATGGAAAGACACAGATCTTGTGAATTCAGACAATATTTCAGATTTTCTAAGCGTTTTACAGCGAAAACACAATAAATCGTTATATTAGCATACCACATGTGCAAACGTTACCCCAGCATGAATTCAAGGCAAAGAGAGCGATTACGTTATCACCACCAAAATATATTAATTTTTTCACTAACCTTCTCAGAATTCTTCCGATGACACTCCTGTAACATCATATTACAACATACATATAGAGTTTGTTCGAAAATGTGCATATTTAGCCACAAAAATCGTGGTTATACAATGAGAATAGTAGACAAACTGGTCTGAAAAAGTCGGGCGCCATCTTTGAGAGTGATCTTGTCTAATCGATAAATGATCATAAACTTGACTAAAAAATACAGGGTTGACAGGAATCGAAAGACAAATTAGTTCTTAATGCAATCGCTGGATTACATTTCTAAAATTATCCTTACTGTGCAATACCGGGTCCGCCAAAGCGAAGCTACACAAAACAAAATGGCGATATATGCGTTTAACATTTTTCAACAGAACAGCGATTTATCATCATAAATAGTTCTTACTATGAGCTGTTCTTCCATCAGAATCTTGGGCAATGTATCCTTTCTCCGGTCTAATCGTCTTTTGGTCGAAAGATGTCCTCTTGTCATGACGAAATGGCCACTAACGTTCGGTATGTACAGGAAAAGTGCCCGGCTCATGGAAGGGCGTCACAAAGAAATGGCTCAAAATCGCACTAAACGGATATAAATTGCTATAAATGGCCCTGATTACGCAATCGACTCCATTCAAATTGTCACCACTTACTGACATCTAGAGGAAGGCGTAGGCAGTGTTTGTATCCTCATAGGATTAACAGGGACTTAAAAACTGACCTGGGACCAGAGGCCAAGATTTCTGAAATCTCACTCCCTGTCAGGAAAAGTGCTGTAGAATGAGTTCTGTACCACTCAGAGACATATTTCCAACGGTTATAGAAACTAGAGAGTGTTTTCTATCCAATAATAACAATAATATGCATATTGTACGAGCAAGAATTGAGTACTAGGCAGTTTAATTTGGAGACGAAAAAATGCTAAGTCGAAATAGGCTCAAGAAGTTTTAAACAATAATAGCTAATTTACGAACATTCCTGAAAATGGATATAAAGCTTTTAGGAATGAAACACTTCTTCTGTTTCCCCATCTGAACTCAGAGTAGATGAGAGATGTAATGTTTGTCTCTGTTGTGTTGAAGTCCAATCAAGCAGGAGAGACCAGCCTCCCCTGTACCCAGCTGTGTGTCCATGAAGAGTGACTGGTCTATGTTTCAACCTCTAAACTTTAGAGAGGGAGACTTTTCTACTGAACAAAGGTAAGAAGAACTCATGGGTCATGGTCAGTGAGTTAAACAACACTGTCTCTAGTCATTTCTCCTCTCCCATTTTCCCATTTCTTTTGTTGTTTTCATAATCCATAGGCTAATCATTTTGTCCATTTTCATAGTCCTAAAACAATATTAAACAAACACAACATTCCCTCCCTGTGTGTGTGTGTGTGTGTGTGTGTGTGTGTGTGTGTGTGTGTGTGTGTGTGGTGTGTGTGTGCACTCCCTGGATGAGGAGATGTAATCTCATGTTTTGTCCACAGAAACCAACAGGAGAGATCAGAGTCAGAGATTCTCAGTGGTCAGTCTTCACAGAGTCATCAAACAGACCTGGCCTCCATATTCAGTGTATGTGGTCCTGTTATGTACATTTGTTTTTGTTTACCTCAAGTAAAGTTGATCTGTCAATCATTCATTAATGTGTTAATGAGAAACATTTATTCTCTTGCTTAACTCATTTACTTAATTTATTCCAGATGCTTGAAGAGAATATTATGACATTTGTGAAGAACGAGCTGAAGATGTTCAAGAGGATTCTTAGTCCAGAACTCCCAGAAGGCTTTGAGAGTCAGAAGCAGGATAAGGAAGTGGTGGATGCTGAAGATGAGAAGCAGGAGAGCAGTGCCAGAGAGGGGGCTCTGAAGATCACACTGCACGTCCTGAGGAAAATGAACCAGAAGGAGCTTGCTGACACACTGGAGAAATGTAAGATCTGTCTGCCTCATGTTGAATGCTGTTTTATAACATTTAAAAGCTGTAGCTAAAGTACAGCTAAAGTAGCTGTGTAACTCAATGATATTGTAGCAGCCTAACTAGAGGTCGACCGATTATGATTTTTCAACGCCGATACCGATACTGATTATTGGACAACCAAAAAAGCCGATACCGATTAATCTGCCAATTTTTTAAAAATGTATTTGTAATAATGACAATTACAACAATACTGAATGAACACTTATTTTAACTTAATATAATACATCAATAAAATCAATTTAGCCTCAAATAAATAATGAAACATGTTCAATTTGGTTTAAATAATGCAAAAACAAAGTGTTGGAGAAGAAAGTAAAAGTGCAATATGTGCCATGTAAGAAAGCTAACGTTTAAGTTCCTTGCTCAGAACATGAGAACATATGAAAGCTGGTGGCTCCTTTTAACATGAGTCTTCAATATTCCCAGGTAAGAAGTTTTAGGTTGTAGTTATTATAGGAATTATAGGACTATTTCTCTCTATACCATTTGTATTTCATTAACCTTTGACTGTTGGATGTTCTTATAGGCACTTTAGTATTGCCAGTGTAGCAGTATAGCTTCCGTCCCTCTCCTCGCTCCTCCCTGGGCTCGAACCAGGAACACAACGACAACAGCCACCCTCGAAGCAGCGTTACCCATGCAGAGCAAGGGGAACAACCACTCCAAGGCTCAGAGCGAGTGACGTTTGAAACGCTATTAGCGCGCGCTAACTAGCTAGCCATTTTACTTCGGTTACACCAGCCTCATCTCGGGAGTTGATAGGCTTGAAGTCATAAACAGCGCAATGCTTGACGCACAACGAAGAGCTGCTGGCAAAATGCACGAATGTGCTGTTTGAATGAATGTTTATGCGCCTGCTTCTACCTACCACCACTCAGTCAGATACTTAGATACTTGTATGCTTGTATGTTCAGTC